>NC_090934.1:64880225-65180225 GCF_040938575.1 Ambystoma mexicanum
TATCACATTTAATAAAATTGAACAGCATATAGGACCTAACCGTATTAGAATGCAGAAATGCATATTGGTATTTTTGTTTTTTTGGTATCTATTCTCCAATATTGTAAACATTGACCACCAGTTGCTTTAGAGGCTAAATAAATCATATCTCTCTCCTTAGCATAGTTGTAAATAGACATTTTAAGGAGACGCTTCGCCTTGGCGTGGGAATAGTACAGCCAACTAGTGGCATTCTCTTTCGCCCATTTCGCGTAAATCAGATATAATGAATGAGTAAATCCATTTTAGGCTATAATAGTTATCTCCCTCGTTAAACATTGTCATCAAGTCAACCTCAAATGTATTATTATTAAGAGTACATCATTTCACAAATAGCATGGCAGTTTTATATTAAACGATATCACTAGTATATCTAAAATCACATTCCAATAAAATATATTTACAGGATACAGCGGTTGGAAGCCTAAAAAGCCATCTTAAAATGTTTCCAGCAAACATACACATTTCCTTACAAAACTTTCTCCCCAAAATCTCTGCCACATAGAGAAGACATGACACAATTTTAGATGAGTATAATAATAAAACAGTGTTAACAGAGAAACCACCATGTCTTCCAATAACATGACTCAAGGCACCTGTTATCTTTTGACATTTCAGTTTGGTTTCTTGCCAATGTTGCTTCCATGTTAATTCATGCTTGATAATCACACCCAAGTATTTATAGCATTCTTCAAGCTCAATTTGTTTTGTTCTCTACAAACCACTTATAGTTGTTAGATCGATGTTGCTTTACCTTACCTAGAAATGCCATCACCTTGCCATCATCCTTTGAATTATACATTTTGCAAAACATTGGTACACTTGAAATATTGCCAAAGTCTTCAAAACAAGTTGTCATCCTAAATAAATGGGCTATCAAAGTAAATCAATTATTTGTCGGGTTACCTGACCTTAAAGGGTTATTTTGTCAGGTTGAAAGAATACAGTGAAAACAGCAACGCCTCTGCAATTTACATGGCCCATGATTGTGATTGGCTGAAGTGGTCCAGGTGTCGCCTCCCAGCAGTTTACCTATAGCATCTCAGTGAGAGCCCCACTTTCTCTGAAACAAGTTCACCCCAGTACTGTAATTTGTTCTTCTGAGCAGCAAGGCAAAGTCACATGTTATAAAGACAAGCACCAAAGAATCATTCCATACTGGTTTGGTGCGGGGGCTGGGGGTGGGGGTTTATTCACAACAGCAAAGATAGTAAACATGCCACTTGCGCCAAGGTGCCTACATGCAAACCTTCCATTGTTTAGTCTCATATAATGCTTCCTTGGCCTGCAGAAAGGCTAGAGCCAGAACTCAAGGTAAATATCCAGACACATCCTTCAGCCTCCTGCTGATCACACTATTAACCAAATGACACATTTAATGCAAATAAACTCAATAATAATACATAAATGGCGTCACGAGGCAAAGCAAGCAAACATCGAAATAAAACATGTCCATACAAGATTGCACCCAAGGCTTAAGTGAAGATCACTTTGGGCTCAGTTGGAACCGTCTACCCAATGTGTTCTCGCCATTAAACATAAGAAACCAACACCACCTCACAACTATCATACAATGGAGCATAAACGGTAAGAACACGCCTTCCAGAAGGAAAGCAGCGCAACCGAACCTCAACTAGCATGGTGGACTGGAACTCTACTGTACCAGCAGAAACTACAATTCCAATAACAGAACTCCTCAAGAGCCCCAGCCACTCTCTCCTGTCCCTAACTAACTAAGATACCCTCTAGTAGCACTGATACACTCCAAACATGGACCCCACACTCATGGCCACTCCATCCCAAACCATTGTACCCAGTGTAGCTGCCCAGAGCCCACAACATGTTCTGCCACATCTTGAGCTCTCTCCCAGTAATCACCCACACCCCGCACACCACTACCCCCAGACAAGCTGCTCTTCCTGCATCCCAGTGATATCAGCCAAATGATTCTTGGTTCTGAACTTTGGATAACACATACATCCAAGTGTCACCAGTACTTACCCTAGAGAACCATTGCAGACACTGGGATTAAGGATTATGTGCTGTCAACTCATAAACACATGTGTTTGCTTCTACCTCTAACTCTGCCCTACTCACCCCCTCTTTCTTCTGCAGAACCATGCATAAGACAGCTGCCTATACATAGATTGCAGAGATGCAACACAGAAGGCGACCTTACCATACACTGCATGAGTTATTGAAAAGGACTGTCGACGACTTTCAAAATGTGGCAACAATCATCAAAACAGCTCTAAACACATGGACATAGAAACTAGATGTGTGTCTGAGCCTTCAGGTCAAACAAACACATTGCATCAATTGCTAAAGTACATGATTGCCAAAAACATCAATACTGTAATACAGAACTCTTAAGTGGAATACATTGATGATGGCATGTGTATTAAAAGGAACGCAGGATGCCAATGTTCCTCTTTCTATCGAATTGTGGTAACATGTTGCTAAATTAGCAACATTGTATTAAAGGGCTGTGGATATATGTTTTAAAAAACGGCCACTTTTTTAAGTGGTAACTTTGAACATGCTTGCCTGAGAGCGTCTGCATGCAAACATATTTGACTTAAAGTAAAAAATAAAAAAAAATCCTATTTATATTATTCAATTGTTTGTTTATACTGCAGCTATTGCAATATCTGAGTTTCTAAGCGCGACGCGGGATTGGACCCTCTGTTGCTCGGTGTAAGCTTGTATCCAAGACCAGTAGCATTGCCCCTGTGCTATCCTTCTTCTTTGCTTCAATGGTCCCAAATTTCCAAGTTTAAATGCACGGGTTCAGGGTACAGTGTTTGTACTGCTCACTTAAAATATGAAACCATGTAATAACCAAACAAAAAACACTGCAAATAAATCGAGGTCACAAATGAACTCACAGATCCATGAGTGTTGGTTGTGATATGTTGCGCTAGTCTAGGGTCCGCAGCGAGACGCACTGCACACATCACACACCATGCTGCCCGAAGGAAAGCACTGTTAAGTGACACTATTATATATTCATATGAATGTTTTCCTATTTTAACCTGCAACGTGGTTACTTAAAGATGTTGCTATATATTCAGTACTCCTCGAATGATCGAATCTATGTATCTTCAGATTTGATGATCGAGATGGAGGTCAGAACCCGTAGACTCTTCAATATTCAAGTTACACAGACACTTAGTGCTTCCTCAGCATTTAAACCTTGATGGTGTGTGAGTGCTACCATGACAGCCCACATGGAGTAACGTGTGCCCTTGCATTCCGAAACCAGGTTTGGGCTGCGCGTGTGGGCATATGATTCAGGTATCACTTGATCACTGAGCTGCAGGCTCCTGTTCCCATTCCAAATGATGCTCCTGCTCAGCATGTCGACATTACTATCCTGCTCACTGCATATCCCAATATACCAAGACACAGCAAAGCAGAGAGCATTCAAGCTACCCCACAATTGATAAAAACATCATTTTCACCTGGGCACGTGACCCCTTCTGATTATTTTTCCTATCAGGATAACCCCATCATTTACATGTACAAAGAAATATACTAGCTTAGCACCTTGTCCTCCACGTACAAATATGCCAGGCCTACTGAATCTAGTCAAAGTTGCTTAATTACCTATATTCCCAAATGCATAACTAACAGCTAGCTATTGCCGGCAGAGCATGAGATGTCTAGTGTCCTCGATCCCTCTGCACTCTCTTCCTCTCTCTGTCAACTCCAGAGCAAAGCACACATACTTTGAAGGAGAGAAATACTGTGGGTGTGTTCATGGGATTGATTGATTGATTGATTGATTGATATTGTATTTCTATCGCGCTCATACACAAGTGTTTCAGAACGCGACCAGGCAGGGAAAGGGAACAGGGGAGATCAAAAACAACTATCTTACTAGGCCCAGTGACATTGAGAACGTGCAAGTGCAGGGTAGAGGGAGAAGGGGGAGAAGTGCATGGAAGGGGGAACAAAAGGAGAGTGCGGAGCGAGAAGGAAAAAAACAAAAATAATAATAAAATAATAAATAAAAAGGCAACAAACAATGGGAGTGCAGCCAGCAAGTGGCAAGTGCTGGGTTTATGGCAGCAGGCCGTGTAGTTCTGAAAGCGCAGGAAGAAAAGGGGAGGGCTGTATGGGTACAGATACACACCCCAGTGCAGGGGGTGGCCTGGAGGCAGTGCGTGAGGGTGGCAGGGTGAGCAGGTACCTGGGCCCAGAGGACAGAGGGTGGCCAGGTGCATGGTGCCGAGGGAGAGTAGAATCAACAGGGGAGAGGGGAGGAGAAGGCAGAGGCAAAGAGGAAGGTTTTGAGAGCATGAGAGCAGCAGCGGCGCAAGCATCACCCGAGGTGCGGACCCGAGGTTTGGAGATATACATTGTCACTGCAGGTGCACTACAGGAATGTTGATATGGCAGTGAGCTCAGACTGCTCCTTTTAGGGCTGGCGATGTATTAGGATGTAGCCTCTGCATAAGGGTGCTCGGGGTCTGACAGACCTTATAAGGGACTGTAGGATCAGGCTGCAGGATGTACAACTGTATTCGTCCTCTCCTTTTTTTGTTAAATATTAGTGTCTGGGTGCAGGGTAATCGCATTGCTGCAAAATTCAACATGGCCTTCTCGCTCAGAGATGAAACACATTATTGCTTTTAATAAGAAACTATGGTGTGTTCATCTTCAAAGAAGCTATGAAAAGGGCATTCTTTTAATTTTACGGATATAATAAACTGCCTCTTTCAAAACATTACAGTGTTCATTTCTAATGGTTACCCTCAGAATATATTGTAGAAATAATATGGTTGTTACAATTAAAAGAATATTATCAAAACTTTAACAAAACACATACATGAGTTTCTGACGGAAGGTTATCATTGCAAAGCAGATAGTCTGCTGTATTCCAATTGTATGATGTTGAAATACCCCAAGACAAAAGGGTGTGGACTAGTAGCACCAATGTGGGCTCTTGGCTGATTCGCATAAAACCAAAGAACATTTTGGGAGCCACACACTGAATGACCAGCGATATTAATATATATCTATGATAAACAAGTTGCACGATTGAATCACTGAGGACATAATGCACACTGGGCTATGTGCTCAAGTTGCTTTTCACAACATACAACCTAACATTAAAACGTTTGAACCATGAACCGTATACAGTCATTCTGGCAGCATATGGGTTTTAATGTAAGAATAAAATGGCTGTTCTATCTACCACTCTGCTGAGATCTCTCCTGCCCCTCATTTAAGAAGATAATATTCCACGGGTGTGTAGGGGGAGTTGTGGGGTGTTGCAGTCCCTGGAGGCGAAGACAGCCTTGCTGGGTTTCTTTGGAGAAGCCGCGTCACAGGATAAGGAGGTGTGCATGCATGCACGGTTGAAAATGCACACCATGTTTAGAGAATTATTTGTAACGGATGTAGCGATACAAGTCTGTATGTTTTAACAAAACCACAAACGTTACTTGCAAAACGTCACTGTTGTATATCATTTGTCTCAACGAAAATGGCAGAAGCTTGAATTATCTGTGAATGCTTATTGTGATTGAATCATGGCAATTGAGAAGAGTTTCTAGCCATGGTGGGTAGTCGCACTGTTTAAATCCCATTATGTTTGAATTCATCACAGTTTCTTTCATTGAATGTTATGTTATGTTAAAGGTACTCTGGCGGATCTGTAAACAGGAAGGAGGGCGTGTAGGGTTAGTCAGGAGAAGGGCAGTCTGTCCTAGTGGGAGAGTTGGGGTGTTGTTGGCAGTTTCAGCTCGTTATACACTGAGTGCTGGGGCTTGGTGCAAGGATCGGATCGGGGGAGAGTTTGTGTGCTGTAAGTTCTGTTTAAGTGTTGTTGATGAGGTGTGGTAAAGTACGTGCGGATTGCTGGGAGAGAAATGGTTGTGTGTCCTGGTTATTATTATTGTTTCCCAGTTTGAAGTAGAACACATCAATTGATATCTCAGTGATATTTTTCATACGATTGTGAGTTAATGAAATGTTTAATTCTCAAAAGACCTATCGCTTCGGATCAATATGCCAGCAACATGTCCAATCTATCGCACTGTATGATTCTTTCAATCTCTGTAATACGGGAAACAGGGTGAACATGTCTCCAACGAAGCCTTGATTGTATTTGCAAAATGAGGGGTGAAATCAAAGCTCATCACAGTGTCTGGCCCTTCTAAATTTCTGCCACTCTGCTTTTATGCTGCGCCAACTCACCACTGTAGTAGTTTCCACGCACCTGATCCTTGTCCATGGCATTTTATGCCCCTGCATGCTGAGGGGAATTGTGAGAAAAACCGAGGAATGCAAGAGGGGAGAGTGGAAGGAGAAGACTTGCAGAAAACAATTAATATTTAGCGAAAGGTCATTATTTTTTAGAAGTAACTAGGCCCTTTCAAGTAACATGTCTGGTTGATTGTAATTTCGGATGCATGTTATACATGTGGCTCCATCATAGCGCCTAGTGTAAGCGTTTAATGATGCCATTACCATGGCAGCTGGACGACAGCCTAGTTTCCATGGTAATTAAATTGAGTAAGGAGGCCACAGATGTGTTAGATTCGAAAAAGCCTGTACAGAAAATGATTAAACCTGGTGATTCAGACGTCACTATTCAATTTATGAAAGAACATGTGTATATACATACAATGGAGGCTGCAGGCAAGAGCATCATGTGTCTTTAAGATTGCAATAATCGTTGCCATGAATTAATCACCGTGGATGTAACACACGTGTAATAAATGTGTCATTACACATGTAAGTGCCCAATTCTTTCAGCACCAATGGTGGCAGAAGCGTATCTGTTACCACATGTACATCAGCCCTATCACACCGTCAGAGAGACACGTGGTTTTTAGTTCTGGTTATTGTTAGAAATATCATTCGATTTGCACACATGTGTTTAGTGCACCGTGTGTCTCCGAGCAGAACCCTTCATTACTGACACTTAATGCGATCTAGGTCCAATATATTAAAGGCTTCTGGAGAATTGGAAGCTCTGTTTTCTGGAAACCCTGAATATGTTTATGTTTATGTTTATTATTTGATAATGCGCACAAAACCCAGGGGTAGCCGGGCGCAGCAGTTACAAGATTACTTATGCTTAGGTTACATACAAGGTATAAAAACACGTCAATGCGGTACATACGGTAATGCGGTACATACATGTCAATGACAACGGTTGGGAAAAAAAGTAGCATGTTACAGTAATGGGAAAGTATACAGGTAGAAGTGAGAGGGCAGAATTATTTTAGCCTGAGTTACAAGGGTGTCGTGGCCCTAGGGTGCCGCGGGAATTAGTTGTCGTTGGACCAGAGCCAATTTTTTACCTTGCATCTGAAGTTAGAGTAGGGTAGGTTAGCTCTGGGCATTGCAATGGGCAATGCGTTCCAGGCCTGGGCAGCTCTGACAGGGAAGCTTGCTCCTCCCGCTTTGGATCGTCTGAATCTGGGAGTTTCAAGCAGATAGTGGTTGGTAGCCCTAGTGTGGTGACTGGATGATTTTCTGGTCAGTCTGGCTGAGATGTAGGGGGGTGCTCTGTTGTTGAGCCCTTTGTGGGTAAGCGATAGTGTCTTAAGCAGGACTCTGTCGCTGATTTTGAGCCAGTGGTGGTCTTTCTTAACGTTAGAGATATATGCTCTATATGGTATGTCAAGGGCTGCTCTAAGAGCGTTATTTTGGAAAATTTGCATTTTATTTATGACGGATTTGTTGGCACCTGCATAGAGGGCATTGCAGTAGTCCAGTTTGGACATTACTAATGCATTTGCTAGCACGATGCAGTTAGATTTAGAGAGGTAAGGTCTGCAGGTCCTGATTAATTTGCAGGTGTACGCTGTGGAGGATGCCAGGGTGTTGACTTGTTTTTTAAGCGATAAGGTGGAATCGAGGTAAAAGCCTAGAGTTTTTACCTCCGTAGCCACCTTGATTGTGTTACCATCTAGGTTGAAATTGCGATAGTTGGGACTCCGTTTTTTAAGGTTGGAGTCGGAACCCAGGATCAATATCTCAGTTTTGTCGTCATTTAGGCAGAGGCCGTGGGAAGCCATCCACGCCTGAATGAGGAGGTAAATTTTGTTTACTAGAGCTGTGTCTTCGACAAAGTTGCCTGATAGTGGTATGAGAATCTGCGTGTCGTCCGCATAATTTGTGTAGGTTACCCCTAATTTGTCAAGTTTGTCGAAGAGAGGCTTAGTAAAGATATTGTACATTGTCGGGGAGACACATGAGCCTTGCTGTACACCACAAGTGATCTGGATAGGGTCCGCTGCCGCTACAGGGGAGAACACTCTCATCGTACAGTTAGCTAGGAAGGATTGTACCCATGCTATAGCTTCACTTGAGAAGTGAGCGTCGGACGCTAAGTGGTTGCATAATACTGCATGATCCACCAGGTCAAAGGCCGCTGATAGGTCAAGGAGGAGGAGCATAGCTGTGTTGCCTTTATCCTTCAGCTCGTCGATTTGTGTCTTGAGGTCAATAAGGGCCGTTTCAGTACCATGCAGTGGTCTGAAGCCAGATTGCCGTGAACCTAGTAGTTGGTGTGTCTCCAAATAGTTTTGAATTTGGAGGTAGGCTACTCTGTCGATGATTTTAAGGAGAAATGGGACCGTGGTAATGGGCCTGTAGTTAGTGGGGATAGCTGGGTCGAGTGTCTGTTTTTTTAGTAGGGGCAGAACCCAGGATTCTTTAAGGTTGGTGGGTACTGTACTCATGTTGAAGGAGGCGTTGATAAGTTTCAAGATGAAGGGTGCTAGGTCTCTGGCTGCATCCTTGATGATTTGCGCAGGGCAGCTGTCACCTTGGCAGTTTGACGGTTTAAGGGATAGAATGACCTTTTCAGTTTCCAATATGGAGATATTGGTAAACCTGAAAGGTTTACAGTTATTTTGGGTGGATATGCTAGGTATCTCCTTCAGTGGGGTGGTATGAGTTCCACTAGGGCTCAGTGTGGCTTTTTTCTTAGCAATTTTAGATTGAAGGGTTGTGATTTTATTTGCTAGAGCATTTTGGATACTAGTGCACCAAGATTTGTCTTTGGGGACATTGTCTGTAGGGGCAATGGGATTTTCCAGTTCACGGAGAATGGTGAAGAGCTCTTTGGAATTCGAATTGGCTTTACTGATTCTATCATTGAATGAATCTTTTTTAGTTTGAATTATTTCCTTTTTGTATTTTTTGGCGAAGTTGGCAAGTGTGGTTTTATTGTCAGCAGAAGGAGTAAGCCTCCAGATAGCTTGGAGTTTGCGTTTTTGGATGCGCATTTCTTTGAGATGTGGGGTGAACCAAGAGTTAAGGTGAGTTTCACACAATAAAAGCAAAGGTGAAGGAAGGTGCCCCCAACGTTCATATGGCCATGATCGACCTATCTCAGGCTTTCGACATGGTGGATCGGCAAAAACTTTGGGCGAAATTAATAAACTGGGATTGCCCAAAAGAGATTTTGGATCCCATCATGTCCCTTCACACGAAGACATCTTTAAGAATTCGATTATGCCAACAAGGAACACTCTCAGATAAGATTGAAACCAAGAGAGGAGTGAAACAAGGCTGCCCGTTGGCTCCAGCCCTATTCATAGCCTTTATTGGCGATTTCCAAACCACCGAGGAGCACGTGCGAGCCTTCCCGCCTAAGCTGGGAGAAGTTAAAATCTCAAGATTATGGTACGCGGATGATCTGATTCTGTTGGACCAAACTGCCATAGGCCTGCAAAGACAGCTAGTCAATCTGTCAATTTATATGGAGAGCAATAATCTAAAGATAAACACAGCAAAAACCAAAATTATTTCATTTTGCAAACACACAAGGGAAGCTCAGAAATCCCACTCCTGGTTCCTGGAGAAGTCAAAAATTGAGGCAGTAAAAGAATTCAAATATCTGGGCGTACAGATTGACAACTCAACTAAAGACATTGCCTTACAGCACACATTATGGGAAAAAACGCGAAAACTCACAGCCCAAACCCGCGCTGTAGACAACAAATTCGGAAAATTCTCCTGGACACCGGCAGTTCAGTTCTACAAATCAAAAGTAGTTCCGGCTCTAACTTATGGCATGGCGGCAAACCTAAACTTACCACCCGATATCTGGCCGAAGTTGGAAGGTCATATATGGAGATCAGTGTTGGCCTTACCAAATTCGGCCCCTATATCCGCCATACGGAGAGACCTGGGTTTGTCTTCTCTAGCCTCAGTGATACTGCAAGGTGCCGTCCAACTATACAGAAAAATCCTGTTACCTAGCTCGCTACCGATATTTCGCATCATGGAAGCTGAAATCGCCAGAAAATCTTGCAAACCCTTGTCTGAGTGGGAAAGAAGGATTCTTGAAAGACTAGAAGAAGTGGCCTGTTCAACAGAAACGCTCTTGAGCAACCCTGGAAAAGTAAAGAAAAAACTGGAAAATCAAGATTGGATACTCACCACTGAAAAAATCCTTCGTTATAAATCACTAAAACATCTGCCACCCACTACAAACCGTTTAAAAGTCCCTCTGAAATATTGTGAAAAATTCCCAGAGAAGAACCTGAGAAAAATGTTCATGAGAGCCAGGCTGAATTTATTGTGCACAAACGAAATTATGGCGATAAGAAGTCAAGGAACAAACGCACACTGCCGAATTTGCGCCGAGCCTGCTCAAATAGAAACAATTCGACATTTGCTGATGTCTTGTTCAGCTTTAGCAGGAGAAAGACAAATGTACTTGGCACCACTCACATCAGACGTGGCAACAATCGATGAAGAGACCTTGTGGTATCGGCTGATCGCAGGAGATTCTCCAAGATGGGCTAGAGCAACAGCCAAATTCCTGGAGGCAGCGTTAAAGAAAATCACCCCTCCGGTCGGCAGCGGCCACTGAAAGAAGTACAAGAGAACTATAACAGTAGCAATGCCCGATACGGTCTTGCATGATATACCGGAAGTGGTGTCCTTAGTGCAAAAATACAAATACGAAGCATAAGTGAAGCTTCTTTTGTTAAAACCAATGGGTTAAAACAATAAAAAAAAAAAAAACAAATAAAATAAGGTGAGTTTCACGTTTACTTTTGTGGAGTTTGATAGGTGCGATCAAGTCAAGGGCTTTGGTCATGGCGTTGTTAAATGATTCAACTAACTCGCTAGGGTTAGATTCATTGGAGCTAGCTGTGAGAGTTGGTAGGAGAAGTGGAAGTAGTTTTTCAGCTGTGATTTCTTTTTTGCTTCTTGTTGGCATGGGGGGTGCTATTTTATTGTTGTTAGGTTTAGGAGGCTCAATGCTGGCTGTAAAGCATATAAGATAGTGGTCCGTCCATATTTAAGGTAGGATACTAGAGATGGTGATGTTGCAGTTATGGCTGGCTAGCCAGTCTAGTGTGCGTCCTTTTGTGTGTGTAGGAACTAGGACATTTTGAGTAATGTCGTGGTTGACTAAAATGGATTGGATAGATTGGGCTTGTTTGTCTTTAGCGTCATTAAAGCCTAGGTTAAGGTCACCTAGTAGAAGGAGCTGAGTGGAGTCTTTAATGCTATTAGTGAGGAGGCTGGATAGGTCTTCCTCAAAGTTGTCTAGTGGGCCTGGTGGTCTGTACACAAGGAGTATCGTTAGTGTACTATTATTTGAGATGGGTATTTTAGCTGAGAGAAGTTCACATGATGTGATTACTGGGTGTGGGGTGAGTCTGGCAGCTAGCTGTGTTTTGGTTATGATGGCCAGGCCACCTCCTCTGGAATTGGGTCGGTCGACTCTTAAGATATTGTAATTATCCGGTATGGCAGTCATAAGGGCAGGACCGGCTGCATCATGGAGCCATGTTTCAGTGACAGCAAGGATGTCTAAGTTGTCCTTAGCCAGTATATCAGCTATTTCCGTATTGTGTGTTATCAGGGACCTAGCGTTAATAAGGGCTCCTGATAGTGTCGGAATTGTAGTGTTATCTTTGGCAGATCTGGGATTAGGGTGGTTAGGTATCCTCTGTTTGTAGTATAGGTCACCAAGTGGTTCGGGTTGATTTATCGTCACTGAGTCTAGGAAGTTGAGGTTGTTGGCTGTGGAGGTGCGTGTGGGTACTGGTGGACTGGTTCTTTTATTTTTAATGTCATAAAGTCGTGGCAGCCTAGCTCTAAGTCGCAAGTTTCTCTCTTGCATGTTGCAGGGTGTAGAGTTAGTAAGGGCCATTGTTATGGTGATGGTTAGGAGAGTCCAGGCTATGGAACCACGTGTGTGTGAGAAGCAGGTCTTAGTGGCATGCATATTGTAAGGGTGGCAAGCTAATGCCTGTATATGGCAAATCTGGTAGGAACTAGGGTGTAAATGTACTATCACAGAAACATCTATATTGGGCAATCCTGTTAGTGTCAAACGGGCAGATATGCTTCAGCAAAGGCTTCTGGCTTAGAGAGTCCTAATCGTGGCTAATAAACACACATGATACAACATGGCACCTGGAGTTGAGAGTCCTAATCATAGCTAATAGTGCATGCATACTGCAGCATGGCCCCTCGAAATTGACATAAGGCATACAGCATAACACAATTTAAAGTGGTCTGTACGTGATCATAAGGCACAACACAATTTAAAATGGTCTGAAGCGACCATGAAGCATAACACAATTTAAAGTGGTCTGGCCGAGACCATAGGGCACAACACAATTTAAAGTAGTCTGGGCGTGACCATAAGGCACAACACAATTTAAACTAGTCTGGGCGTGACCATAAGGCACAACACAATTTAAAGTGGTCTGAGGCGACCATAAAGCATAATACAATTTAAAGTGGTCTGGGCGTGACCATAAGGCACAACACAATTTAAAGTAGTCTGGGCGTGACCATAAAGCATAATACAATTTAAAGTAGTCTGGGCGTGACCATAAGGCACAACACAATTTAAAGTGGTCTGAGGCGACCATAAAGCATAATACAATTTAAAGTGGTCTGGGCGTGACAATAAGGCACAACACAATTTAAAGTGGTCTGGGCGTGACCATAAGGCACAACACAATTTAAAATGGTCTGAAGCGACCATGAAGCATGGCACAATTTAAAGTGGTCTGAAGCGACCATGAAGCATGACACAATTTAAAGTGGTCTGGACATGACCATAAAGCACAACACAGTTTAGGGTAGACTGAAAGCGACCATAATGCCTGACATAGTTTAGAGTGGTCTGAGGGCTAGTCTAGGACTGACTTAGGCTTAAGCAAGAGCAAATAGTCATCTGGACCGGTTTTGCAAAGCACATATGATGGCAAGCAGTGGCATGTGTAATCAGGCATTTATATGTGGCACAGGTGTAGTACAGGTACTGTGGGACATGCAGCAGTGTGCAGATGTCAATGTCTGGGCAGCAGGAAAAGAGTGGCTTTATGGCTATTCCTAGCATCCATGTAAACAACTGACTTGCGGAGCAGGCAGTGCCGCAAAGGTTGCAGTAACAGTTTGAGCAAGATGCTGTTGAGCTGCTTACCCTGAATAGGTGTGTACATAGGCAGGATGTTGTCAGTCGATCCCCGGGAGAGCAGGAATCCTGGCAATCGGCACTTTCCGGCTCCTGACAGGCTCACGACAGGGGCTGCCTTAGGAAGTGTGCCTTTGGAGGGTGGGCCGGCTGAATCGCCTGCCAGCTTGCAATTGGCTAAAAATGCAGGCTGCAGGCCAATCGGGACACAGATCCGGGCTCACAGTGTTTCCTCTGGTGGAAACTCTTAGACGAAGATGCGGGCGGCCATTTTTAAATGGCAGAGAACCTCGTGGTTCTCAATGGCGAAAACAGCCATCAGGGTGCTGTGGGCAGGCATGGTGGCAGACGGGTGGCATTGGGCACCCGTTATGCCTAGTTTTTAAATATGGCGGGGCACGGGTGAACAAAGCGAACTTTTCCTGGGAATTTGATGAGCTTCCTGGGCACGTCAGCGCTAGGCAGAAAGCCTGCCTGGATGAATGGGGGCTACCTCCAGCCAGTCACTGCTCCTGCAGTGGGCGAGGGTGCTCCTGCTCCAGTCCTGGTGCAGCTGAAAATGAGTGAATAGAGATATTAGTTTGGGCCCAGTGACTTAGAATGGCTAGGGGTACTTATCACTGCTCAGAATTGCTCTAATCTTTGTATATACATCTGTATGTATGTATGTATGTGTTTATGTTTGTCCGGCTATAGAAATCCACACCGTTGAACCCACATCTACCAAATTGTGCATGGAGTCCTCATTTGTCTGGGGCAAGATTGTCGTCTATGTTTGGATGCAAAAAATGGACTCCTTAGACACCATCATTTCCTGGATCCCACCCCAATTAACTACAATAGGTACTAGAAGGAGGCACAATTTGAAAAAGTGTCTGAAGCAAAATGTTCAATATGTTGGTTATTCCTTTAAAATGCATTACTACTGTATACAGTTTGAAACTGTTTATTAAAGCATTTTTAAAGGGAATAAAAAAAAGATGTTTTATAAGGCCACTCCAAATATGGGAAATCGCAAGGTAACAGTTTACTTAAGTTCATTCAGGAGATGAGAGCACAATCAATCAATCTTCCATGGACATTTTCTCAAATGTGTTCAAGCCATTAAGTGACTGACACATGCCGCACAAAAAACATCACTTGGAAAAGCTCCATCTGATGCAAAGCGAAAATCAATATCAAGAGTTTCTAAAATACAACAAACAGCAGCACGACTTGCCCACCAGAGGTCAAGAGCAACTTTCTCCAGGGTAAATGAGATGCCAGAGCAAACTGAAGCAAGAATTGCTGACATCAGGACAAGAGCAACATCCTCCAGGACTTATGAGGCACCAGAGCAAACTAAAGCAAGACTTGCTGATATGAGGACAAGAGCAACATCGTCCAGGACATATGAGACACCAGAGCAATCTGAAGCAAGACTTGCCAACCAGAGAACAAGAGCAGCGTTCTCCAGAGTAAATGAGATGCCAGGGCAAACTGTAGCAAGACTTGCTGACAGGGGACAAGAGCAACATCCTCCAGGGTACACGAGACGCCAGAGAAAACTGAGCAAGGCGTGCTGACATGAGGACATGAGCAACATCCTCCAGGGTGCATGACATACCAGAGGAAACTGACGCAAGACTTGTTGACAAGAAGAGAAAAGAAGCAGCATCCTCCAGGGTACATGAGGCACCAGAGCAAATTGAAGCAAGACTTGCCGACAAGAGGACAAGAGCAACATACTCCAGGGCACATGAGAGACAAGAGCAAGCTGAAGCAAGCCTTGCTGACATGAAGACAAGCGCAACATCCTCCAGGGCGCATGAGATACCAGAGGAAACTGACACAAGACTTGTTGACAAGAAGACAAGAGCAGTATCCGCCAAGGCACATGAGACACCAGAGGAAACTAAAGCAAGACTTGTCGACAAGAGGACAAGAGCAACATCCTCCAGGACACATGAGCAACCAGAGCAAACTGAAGCAAGACTTGCTGACATGAGGACATGAGCAACATCCTCCAGGGCACATGAGCTGTCTGAGCAAACTGAAGCAAGACGTGCTGGTATGAGGACATGAGCAACATCCTCCATGGCGCATGAGATACCAGAGGAAACTGACACAAGACTTGTTGACAAGAAGAAAAAGAAGCAGCATCCTCCAGGGTACATGAGGCACCAGAGCAAATTGAAGCAAGACTTGCCGACAAGAGGACAAGAGCAACATACTCCAGGGCACATATGAGACAAGAGCAAGCTGAAGCAAGCCTTGCTAAGATGAAGGCAAGCACAACATCCTCCAGGGCGCATGAGATACCAGAGGAAACCCACACAAGACTTGTTGACAAGAAGACAAGAGCAGTATCCGCCAGGGCACATAAGACACCAGAGCAAATTGAAGCAAGACTTGCCGACAAAAGGACAAGAGCAACATCCTCCAGGGCACATGAGATACCAGAGCAAACTGAAGCAAGAAACATCCTCCAAGGCACATGAGACACCAGAGGAAACTAAAGCAAGACTTGCCAACAAGAGGACACGAGCAACATCCTCCAGGGCACATGAGCAACCAGAGCAAACTGAAGCAAGACTTGCTGACATGAGGACATGAGCAACATCCTCCAGGGCACATGAGCTGTCTGAGAAAACTGAAGCAAGACTTGCTGACATGAGGACATGAGTAACATCCTCCAGGGCACATGAGACACCAGAGCAAACTGAAGCATGACTTGCCCACAAGAGGGCAAGAACAACATACTCCAGTGAACATGAGAGACAAGAGTAAGCTGAAGCAAGCCTTACTGACATGAAGACAAGAGCAACATCCTCCAGGGCACATGAGTCACCAGAGCAAACTGAAGCAAGACTTACTGACACAAGTACAAGAGCAACATCCTCCAGGGCACACGAGATGCCAGAGCAAACTGAAGCAAGTCTTACTGACAGGGGACAAGAGCAACTTCTTCCAGGGCACATGAGACACCACAGCAAACTGAAGCAAGACTTGCTGACATGAGGACATGAGCAACATCCTCCAAGGCACATGAGACACCACTCGATCAGGACACATGCAATGTCGGGTACCCCATGTTGTTTCTATATATATATTTGTGAAAAATTGGATGTAGCACCATTTCAACATAGAGTTCCTCTACTTCAGACACACAAGCACAAGGATGCTAAAAGCAACACATGCATGGAGGACTTAAACCATCACATGTGTCCATCCTTTCCAAATAAATTTGACAATCATGTGTACGGGCATCTGTGAAAAGTTATTGCACGAGGTGGGCATCAACATGCAAGAGCTCTTCCCTTCATTTGACCCCTCCAGTTCCAAAGAGGTGACACACATGCCTTTCTAATGTAATGCTAAATGATGTTAGCCCTGCTTAAAAAGCCCTGCAGAATTGGAAGCATTACATGCAGGCAGTAAAACAATCATTATCATGTTGACTGGAGAAATTATTTATTTGGAAACTACCTTGGAATGCAGCTATTTAGGATGTTTGCAACACATTGCTTTCCAAACCATTGAGTCTATTGGTCCCTTTCTGATTTTCTGAACTCTATTGTTGACCCTTTAGATGCTTTCTGATTTTCTGAACTCTATTGTTGACCCTTTAGGTGACTAGTTTCGGTTTGGTTAGCATCAGTGGGGAATTTGTGCTGCAGGTCTTATATCCATCCAAGAAATTGGAATAGAAGTGGATCGCTGTAGATGGGC
Organism: Ambystoma mexicanum; assembly: GCF_040938575.1. NCBI lineage: Eukaryota > Metazoa > Chordata > Amphibia > Caudata > Ambystomatidae > Ambystoma > Ambystoma mexicanum. The sequence goes on from NC_090934.1 coordinate 64,897,399, forward strand.
ACACATGTGTCACGCAAGTGCGCTATTCTCAGGTCAGGACCCTGAGATGCCTTAAGCTGCTTTATAAGCCGGCCAACATTGGGAGTTCATACCTAATAATGTGTAGGTAGATTCCTAGAGACCGAGGCTCCGCAAATCACTGATCAGGTTTAGCTAAAAGGTGGGCGTCAGAAATCCGGCTAATGCATTGTGGTGACCTGTATCATTAGGAAGAGTTGATATGAGTCTTGTGTGAGGATTATAATTGGTTGCCATTCCTCTCTGTAACTATACATGACTTCTCCTTCCAGAACCTTTGCAGTCTTTGCTCGGTCCTGGAGAGCCAGTGGATCTTAGCCAGGATCAGGCACATGCACTGACCATACACGCCAGGTAGGACTTGGGCAGAATCAGTCATATACTAAGCTAGTCTATTAATGTTATTGTTTTTTATAAAACACACCTAAGAGCGTACCTGAGTTTGGTTTCTAAGCCGGATCCAGGATTCGAACCTCTGCCGTTCTGCGTGGACGTGCTTCCAAAACCAGCGTGTTATCCCTGTGCTGTCCTCCATTCACATTCTTACGTTAACGGTCAGTAGGGCAAGGGAAGAGTTACTCAAATGCCACACCAGAGCTTCTGACAGGCAAATGGGGGTTCCGGGCAGTGCCACCCTATGGCATGGGCAGGACTGGGTCACTGAAAGACCAGTTGGAAGTGTCCATAGACCATATACCTCTGGAATAATGGGGCAGAGCACATGGCAGCCGGGTATGTTGACAGCCAAGTACCATCCTAGATACTTCTTGACTTGAAAAGTCCCTGGCACAGTTATTCAGGTTCCTTCTACACTCTTTCACTCTTGGAAACACATTGACGTTTGCGGTCTCAAGGCCCGCGATGCGGTCATGGGGGTCTGAATTGTGTAGCCCCATGATATATCTGACGAATAACTCTGCAACACTAGGGCTGTACTCTTGAATGACAAAGCACATAATACGTTATCCATGACTTATCATATCATGCCATACACATGGAGCTTACTGCAGATTTCACTTTTCACAAAACTCACCCTTTGCAACCATCGACCATATATATAGTCCTTCACACTGCACCAGGCCTCAGGTGTCAGGATTTAATGTCTGGGGCATCTCTCACTTCATGGGTGTTGTAGTGATGTCTTTCTCCTTGTTTCCAGCAAACAAGGTCTCAGTGTGGGCATGCCCAGTGCCCAGTGCACAGACATCCCTCGAGAATGGCATGTATGTAATCAAATTTAAAGTTGCACATCATGCAACAGGAAATAGCCATAGGGAAGCACAATGCAATTCAGGAGAGAGTGGGAGGCAACACCATAGAAAAGGTTGTACCGATGATGTAGGAGGTGGGAAGCAATGGCACTCAGGATCAGATAATCCATGATGGAATAGTGGGAGCAATGGCATGATGGATGGTGAAACAATGGTGGGATAGTGGGGGCAATGACATGATGGATGGTGAAGCAATGGTGGGATAGTGGGGGCAATGACATGATGGAGGGTGAAGCAATGGTGGGGTAGTGGGGCCAATGGAATGATGGAGGGTGAAGCAATGGAGGGATAGTGGGGGCAATGGCATGATGGATGGTGAAGCAATGGTGGGATAGTGGGGGTAATGGCATGATGGATGGTGAAGCAATGGTGGGATAGTGGGGGCAATGGCATGATGGGTGGTGAAGCAATGGTGGGATAGTGGGGGTCAATGGCATGATGGGTGGTGAACCAATGGTGGGATAGTGGGGGCAATGGCATGATGGATGGTGAAGCAATGGAGGGATAGTGGGGGCAATGGCATGATGGATGGTGAAGCAATGGTGGGATAGTGGGGGCAATGGCATGATGGAGGGTGAAGCAATGGTGGCGTCATTGAGGGCAAATGGCTTTGAGGGAGTATGAAACATTGGCGGAAGAGCGGGAGCCAATGCAATGCAGAAGGGTGAAGAAATAATAGCAGAGTATGAGACATTGTCCTGAAGGTAGGGTGGAAAGCCAGTTGGGAAACCTGGAGTCACTAGAGGAGGAATTGGAGAATTGTATCATGAAGAGGCGATCCATATCTCTGTTTGCTACTGAATTAGACCATGTGCCATACAGCTCTAGAGTCTACCTAGCTCCAGGTTAGCGCATGCACGGAGCCCTGAGGCAGAATTAGCATCGCTCGTTATCATAAACCGTGACGAATCATCCTCGTAATGTGTGCCGATGGGACAAAGAACCCATAATGAATTGTCACTTACTTTCAAGTGTCAGCCATGTTATTCTGAGGGTTGCAATATTACAGATTCATTTGATATTAGATTCAGCTGCACTGATTACAATAAATGTGTCTAGACTTCTTAGCGGCGCAGCACAGTGCGGCCGCGCGACATTAATATTCAGCTGTCACTTCACAAATCCGAAAAACAGAAGACCCCATTATTATTCTCATCAATAGTGTCATTGTCAAGGAGGCCGGCTAAGTTTGTGGAGGGCATTGTGATCCAGACAGATGGGGCGGTATGGTTCAGTAAGCCGACTGGCTGAAAGTCTAGGGGAAGGGTCTGAAACTGTGAGTGGCCTACTAGAAAGCGTGAATAACTGAGTGGACACAGTGTTGATATCTAGTGGAAAGAGTAGTGTGAGGTTCTGGAGAGAGTGGTGTGACCTATTGGACATAATAGTGTTGTGACGAACTGGAGGGAGAAGTATGACTTATTGGAAATCGTTATACCATTTACTGGAGAGACTGGTCTGACCTCATTCAAATGGTAGTGTGGCGAACGATAGAGAGCGGTGTTACTGGAGAGAATGGTGCAAGATATTAAAGTGAGTGGCGTGGTCACTATCTTCAGCACTTGTTCTTCTATTATTTTCATTATGATGCGGGCGATAGTGGATGCCACATATCAGAATTGGTATACACGTTTTAAAATCGTTTTGTATATGAATAATAATGATAACGTTGTTTATAAGATGGTTGCCTGTTGGCTATGTTAGATCCCTCACACCTCCAGTACTAGCGATTTAAACACAGAGGAACAGGCATTTGTTTTCCCTAATCCAGCTGCTTGTGCTATTAGCCATAACCAAGGTAGAATACTGGAAATAATTACCTGGGGTCCTGGGGTTTAAGTTTATTAACGAAGATGCATCCTACTTGCTATCAGCACCACTCAGTATTCTGATTGTAGCACTTCCTTTAACCCCTTAAGTGCCAGGCTATTATATAAGTCTATGCAAAAGGGCCGAACATACTCGTCCTTGGCACTGTTAATGGTTATAAGGTCCACCAATTTCCAAGTCTCTGACTTTGATATACATATTTACGCGACTGTGTATAGAGGTATTTACCCCTTCTATTTTTGTTCCGCTCACAAACAAAATGTTGTTGTTGTTTTGATTAGCAAATGTGAAGTGCATTACCTTGTTAATTGTTTTTATCTACAGAGACAATGGGGGTCATTACAAGTTGGGCGGTAAGGGATACCAGGCACCGGTAAGGAGACCGGTGCCAGTAATCCCTTACACCCAATTCCGAGGTTCCTTAGCGGGAACCTTAAAGAACGTGTGGTCTGACCACACGTCCTTTACGGGTCCCGCTAAGGGACCAGGGTGCTAATAACGGGCCTGCTATTTGCGAGCCAGTTATTAGCACCCTCCCCATTCCCATTGAGCCCTATAGGGCTCAATGGGAATGGGGAATGGTTTGTTCAATGGGGACTCCAGGGTCGGAATGCACCGGTAAGTCCACGTTGAACCAGACCACTGCCGGACCTGGTATTGGAGGCAGCCATGGCGCAAATAGCGCCATGGCAACCTCCAATCTCGGAATGAGGCCCAATGACTTTGCAAACGTTTTCATTGCATTAGCACTTCTCTGTGGACCTATATTAGCCATCTCGAAAATTGTTATTTCATCAGCATAAGGCGAGAAAAGTCTAATTGCTGTGCTGATGGATGAGGAAAGTTTCTAGCCTTTAGCAGGTCTGAGCCCAAATCTTCAAGGTATACATCAATTCCCATAGTCATGCTTTGGTCCTCTAAATGTGTTAGCATCCTTACCAAAGTTGCCTTTAGCTGCCAAACATATTTTTTTTTGTCCAGGAATTTTCATGCAGTCAAATCATCGACAAAAGAAGACCAGGTCAACGCCCCAATCTCACATTAAGACTTCTCTCACCACCTACTCAAAGGTTCTTGAGGAGTCAACAAAGCCAACATATCGCAGAGAATTTCCTTTGGACCTGGCCCACCATAGCAATGCATTTAGACACAGCTTATTATGAAAGGTTGAGGGTCTTCTCCTGAAGCCAAGTTTCCTGACCCATTTTTCAAATCATCTAATAGCATTGAGGGAAAGACTTAGCTGGTAGCTTCGAGTAGGACAACAAGTCGGTATTACACAGATCCTCCCTAGTTTATTTTTGGTGAATTGGTCCAGGAGGTAGACATGGAAAAAGTGTCAGCAATGTCATCAAATAGCTTAATTGGTATGTCTGCCCGTACACTAGGATCCTTCTTTAGGATGATGTTTGCCAAGTCATTAGGGTCAGGTGTCCAAGAATATTTTTCCCTCGTATTGCATTCTTTTTTATGGTAATAGCATAGTTTGGTAACCACTTGTTTATCTTGGGTGATTTAATACTCTTGTAACACATTTTTATCTTTTCTGAAGCTAAGTTTCAGAAGATTTGACCAAACTACTTTAGAAAGAGGATTGATTGAGGTTGAACATTCCTCCATGCTTATCTTAGTTAGGACATGTAGCACACTTATTCATTGTTGGCGTACTGATGCTTGCATATGGACCTCAAGCAAATTATTATATCTTTATTTTTTTGATTTTGCTCATACCAATTCTGTCGTGGTAGAGATTCACCAATTTGGTTTGTCTGATCTCTCTTCATAGTGCTTGCTTCTGTTTGGCAATCACTACATCATTTGAGGAACTTCGAAACTAGGGGCCTGGTTCACAGATGTATTTTAGAATTTGCAACCCCATAGGAAAACGTTCTGTGAATCATACCCTAGATGTATGAGAGCTCCCAGGAGCCCCTCCGGATCTGAGGGTTCCTTGAAACACTTCTGAAAATGCATCCGGATCCTCATGTTCTATTGTTTTGAGCCGGTCCCTTTCTGCCAGTTCCAGCTGCTTATTCTTGATCTCCTCAATGTTGATAGTGCAATTGATCATTATTTTACCAGTGACATTCACTTCTAGCTTGCCTTTTAATTCTCCTGCTGAAATGATCTTATTGTCCAAATCAAAGGAGACAATTAGAGTGGCATGACCAATAGCTTGCAGCATATCACCAATTTATCAAATGTCCCCAAAAAGGTGGGGGTCATGAAGATATAATCCAGCATTGCACCCCTACCCTGATGATACCACCTAATTTCTCCTGCAACGTCCTCCAAGAGCTCTGACCATGAGGGGCCAGCCTTGGTCACCACTGGATGTTTTAAATTGGCCTCTGCAATCTTATCTCATCTGTAGTTCCCACAAATTGAATGTTGAGATTGTAGCATGCTTTGCATAGTGTCTCTTATAAAACTGTCTTATCAGGCACTCGAAACTCATAGCACTCAGTCGAACCACAAGGTTATGTGGTAATGGAATCCAGTACTTCCAATTGTCAGATTTGAACATTTGACTCAGGGCGGAAACGTTTCAAAAACCTGTCTCTATCTAGGCCCCTGTGTCTTCATGGCCTACAGTCTCCTCCGATTGTGGCATGTATGACTCTCCAGGGCCTGGTCTTAGTTGTGTTCACGTTAGGAGCGTGCTAATCCCTTATCCACCAGAAGCCATCCTATCAGATGAAAGGCCCATCGTGTGGACCAGATATGATCTGGTGAGGTACATGCACAGCTGGTGGGTTTTAATTCTCCTACCCCTCTCCAAATTGTCCAACTTCCTCTCCCTATGCCTTCATTTCCTTAGCTGACAAAATGTGGTTGAGATCAGAAACAGACTTAAATGGCATTGGCCGAGCTCCAAGGAGAACTTGTAACCTCTATTGTAGCAGTGGCTGATAAAAGAGTTTACAGGACCAGGTCAGGACCGGTATGTACATGTTATTGGCACAGTCGTAGACAATATTGGGCCTTATTACAAGTTGGCCGGTGCAGAATTAATGTGCTGGTATTAACGTACACCTTCACGTTTCCGCACCGGCCAACTACAAGCTGGCCAGTGGAGTGGAGGACTCACTTCCAGCGAACTGCTGGAAGTAATCCCGCCACCCTGCTGGCAGAAATCGCTGGTATTGCAGGCGCCGGTAACACTGGTGCCTGTAATCCCAGCGAAGCCTCCCATGGAGTCCTATGGGACTTCATGAAATGGGGTAGAACGCTGCATACCGTAACTCCTAATCCAGTGTTTATACCGCTGCACCGAGTGTCAATAATGGTAATTGTATTTGCAGGTATCCTGGCGGATTTACTGCCAGGATAGCGGCAAGTTTGTAATGACCCCCAATATGCCGTAGTCTCAAGTCACTGTGTACATCTTCAATTGAAGGCCCAGCGAGAGAGGCAAAGGATTTAAGCTAGAATTCACAGGTTCACAAGCCAGTGACTCCCTAGCACTGTGCAGAAGAATTCACTTCCTGACTTGCATGTGATGCAATAGGTGTTAGATTGTGTGAATGCTGTCTCCTCCTGCCACTATCAGCTTGAGGATCCTGGTACCACGCGTGGCCATCTATCTACACAAACAGTCATTCATGGAACATTTCCAAGCCAATTTCTCCCCCGCCCGCCAACCATTGCTTGTAATGTCACTGCCATGACTTTAACACTCTTAATGAAAATCTACAATGCTTCCTGCCTCCTGTTTCATGCAATGGGGATAATTTGATATGCCAGTGGAGATTACGGCTCTCTGAGCTCACTCATTAATCCAGCAAATTTACAGCAGAACTAAAGCTCGGGTCGTTCTAATGTGACATTACGCGAATCGCATTTCTTCTAATCGGGTTATCGCCGCAATATGCTCGACAATACTTTCAAATGCATATTTTCTCTCCTTTCAACAAATAATAGAGATAGCGTTGGCTCACATATCGTCTTCCATGCTCGGATAGCCCCTAGATCACTCGGAGGCGCATACCGCATTTCTAATTCTTAGAGTAAAGGGCCTGATTGGTTGGGCCTGCAGTGGAATGCCTCTTAAACATGAGTGGGTTGAAAGCGCTTTGTCTCCCGAGTTTGGTCTTATCAACTGCCGAATACATTACAATAAAATCCCCGCTGTTTTGCTCGTGGCGCGCAGCCGTGCGCATCATTTTCTACAATCTGCCGTCAACGGCATTATAGCAATGACTAACGCGTCACTCATGAAGTCGGGAGGCACTCATGTTACCCGCCATTTTCCGACTGATGTTCGATTCTGCGCCAAGTCAAGCAGAGTGCGCATAAAGAATCTATCCTCATGATAGGCTCTCCTTAAGTGAAGCACTCTGCCGAGTGTCAGGTGCAATTTCTGTAACCCCCACAAGTGATGTGGAAAAAATAGGCAGCGCAGTGCCCTTTTCGGAATTCGAGTTTTTGAGCTTGGCGTGGCAAACTGGTGTGCTAGTTCTTTGCCCTTGCATTGCAATCGGTCAACCGGTTCAACGACAGCAGGGCAAGCATCTGTTACATTATGTAATGTTATGTTGTGTTACTGGGATTTATACTGTGCTCTGCACGGGTTAGGTTATTGGAGCGAGAGGGGATATGCAAGAGAGCCTTGCTGTTGAGTTGATGCGCGTATACCAGAACGGGATCTATATTTGGGAAAGTTGTCAGTGGAAAGATCCAAGGGCCAGAAGAAGAGGCATGTGAAGGATCGGTGAGACGGGTCTGTTTTTTGATACATTAACTGATCAATCTGTGCAGGATATGCAGTAGTTATGCAGTGCAGTGCCTGTCCTTTGTGCACCAGTTTGGTGCACAGCCTATTGGTGGTTACAGGCCCCAGCCTAGTGATTGTTTCTCAACCTTGGATGAATGGCAGAGAGGTTGGGTTGAGATCCTCCATGGCACTGATGGCCATGCCGGTGATAGAGGCAGATGCTTTGTGTTCATTCGCACCAGTGGTGGGTTACTCTAAGGTGGCAGCCCAGAAGACGAGTTGTGACAGTGGTGTTTTCCAGTAGCCATGTATGGTTAGTTGGTGGAGATCCAGATCTGTCAACATCATATATGAGTCGGGGATTGAGTCATAAGATCTCTGTTCATTCTCTGACGTTCCTCTCCATGTCGTGGGTTGCTTTATTCTTTAATGGAGGACCTCCTGTGCACTTTTCACTCTGTTTATGTGTGTGTCTGCCCGTCTGTCAGAGGAGAGAGAGGAGGACACAGCGGTACAGTACTACAACAACGTGTTCCAAAGCACTTATGCATGTGTATGAGACGAAGGATCAGTGGTGGGTCTGGTGTTCTCCGTTCAGCGGTAAAGTGTCTTCTATGGAGCCCAAAAGTGGGAGTAACCTTTCAAACCTCCATTCTTTCCCCAGTTGGTGGATGCTGGCATCACATGTACCATGTATGTTGGCATAGAATATTAAATTAGATGTGTGCTTCCTTTGGCGATTATCATTTACCAGTGACTGTCATCATCGCGTTTATGGATCTCTATTGTGTATTCATGAGTAAATCAAGAGGACCTTCGACAGGAAACTCTGCTCATGAGCAGACATGTTGGACGGGCACTCTTATGCCCTGGACTCAGAGTAGTACTTGAGTAGCGATGACAGGTACGCCTACATGTCTCTGGACCCTTGCGATTACCTGTAACCATCCTGCTATCGTTTAGCACTTGTTCTTACTATTTTTATGTCACCTTTTGACTGTTTTCTGTATGTCTGCACCTATTGGATACAGTGCCAGCCTCTTCTTTCTTGCCCCCCATGAACTTGCCTGATCCCAAATGCTCCAAACCCTCTGAAATATCTCATCGAACATCATATGGATGACCACCGTTAGATACTACTGGCCTCTGCTCAAATGTAACAAACACATCATGGGGGCATACAGACAGTGCACGATAAGATATGATATGATGTGGCATTTATAACGCGCCTGTACACAAGTGTTTGTAGACGCGACAAGACAAGGAGGAGGAAACAAAGGGAGGACAAAATAATGATTTTACTAGGCCTTGTGTCATTCAGATTGTGCAAGTGCGGATAAGAGGAAAGGGGAAAAGTGTCAGGGGGGAGTAGAAGAGGGACGTGCAGTTAACGCACAAGTGCAGCCAGCGGGTGGCTAATACATGCAGTGAGAAGAGACTGTAGAGTTGCAGATACAGACCCTTAAGTGCTGGGGAGCCCGGAGGGAGCGCAAGTGCAACTGGACATGCAGGAGCCTGGGCCCCAGTACAGAGGGTGACCAGGTGACCAGTGTGCAGAGCAGTCAGGTGCATCAGCAGGGGAGAGGAAGAGAGAAAGCAGAAGCAAAAAGGAAGGTCTTGAGTTGCTTCCGGAACTGAAGGTGGTTCTGCTCAAGTTTGAAAGAGGCAGAGAGGTTGTTCCAGAGGGAGGCCCCAGTCGAGGAGATAGATCTGGCCCGAACTCTCTGCTTGGAGAAGAGTCTGGCCCTCAGAGGGTTGTAGGTGTATGAGCGTAGAGCTCGAGAAGGAAGGGTTTTTGGAAGAGAAAGTTGGACGTAGAGCAGTCCCAGGACCCAGAAAGCCTTGTGGATGATGCAGAGGGTCTTGTACTTGATCCTTGCAGCCACAGAGACAGTGAAGAGATTTCAGAGCTGGAGAGATCCGATCCCTGAGCTTTAGGCCATAGAAATAATAACAATGCCATAGAAATAACTTGTTTTAATGACTTCAATGGCTAATTTTCTGTCACTTTGTTCAGTGTTTCTTTAGAAAACTGTATTTTTCACTTTTGGCTTGATTTTTACCAACACATATATGGTGCAAGAATGGGCTCTCGCTTTGCTCCTGAGTACGTCAATATTATCAGGGATTGTTTTAAACAGAAAACCCTACGGCAGACTACTCAATGGCAAACATATTGAGTAAAATGGCTCTGTCATTTAGAATATATGGTTTAATGCCGAGAGTCCCTGTAGGATATTTTTGTTTTGTTTTGTTCTCTGAATGATAAGTAGTACCTATAAATCCTTCAAATTCACAATCACGACTGGACTAAGCTTTCTTGTTGTATCGACGATGTGAGCAATAACCAGATATCGTTCTCTTTATACAAAAAATACACATGCAAATTCCTTGAGTGCAGCTAATTCTGTGAATCCAAATTCTATGCAACCAAGATCTCAACTAACAAACCATTTCTGTTTTCATCCAAACTATTGCACGCTAAAATAATTGTAACAGTAGCAGCAACATTTGTGGAAACAGAAAGAAAACGATTCAGAATTTGATTACTGAGGCTACTCCCAAAACACTTTAAACAAGTCCAATCAAAGGTTTTCAATGATCAATCAAACTACTGCCCTGCAATCACATGACCTTAAAAGCTAGGGCCAGTGGCTCAGTGGACTAACGATCCACTACAGAGGCCTGTGTTTGACCTCATAGTCACACGTTCATATCCCTGCAGGTCCACTCAGCCCTTCATCCTTCCAAGGTCGTTAAAATGAGTACCATTCAGTTGGGTAACAATGAACATCTGGTATCGGTCAATTGCACAGATGCCCCTCTGTGTGGACGTGCGCTCTACAAATACACCTGTTATGTTAATGCAAGTACACGCGATAGAACCAATGTTGAGTTCTTACTTATTGTCCAACAGCATATCTAATTCAGAACTACATTTAAAAAAACAACGGTTCTATGTGAAAATGTCCCCTGAGAAAAACATCGCCAAGTAGGCAATTTATTTCCCTTCACCCTAAAGCCTTTCCCCACAGATTTTAGGAGGTTTATTAGTTACTATTCCAACTCCAGTCCTAGAATATTTAGAGAAAGTGCTTGATTTTCGTAGGAGTGCAAATCTGGGGAAATATCACTGGGTACGTTTTTCCAGGTCACATTATCACTCGATACCAAAAAAACCTTTCTGCATCTTTGAAACTGATGAAGTATATTTATTTCTTTGTTATTTTTATTTATAATATTTTGTTATAAGTGTAGAGCATAGAGCGCGGGAGTGGTGTTTCAGAGAGATGTTCTTAGATAGGTAGAAAGGGGCAGTATTATAAATGCATCGGGGGCTAGTGTTAGATTTATGTACTCGATGCAGGCCTTACTGGGGAGCCAGTGGGCCTGCTCTCATGGGCCCAGGGCCACGTGGCACATGCCACGCTGTGCTGGTGAACAGCCCTCTTGCAACACTGCTTCTCCAGTGTCTGGATTACAGGGTGCATGGTGTGGATCACCGCCTCCTTAGGTCGTGGGAAATGGGACGCTTTAAACACAGCTTCCAGGGCCTCCTGAGTACATGGTGAATGTCACACTGTACCCATTGTTAAACAATGCAGTGCCCATCACACTCTGCATGCCCAGCCCAAAGGTAGGCGATGCAGCATATGCTGCCCCCAGAGCTCAGCAGCATGGATACATGGAACACTGCATACATACATGCACACACGTTACATGGGCCACTGCACACAGCATGCACACCTCAGGAGCGAGAGAGCCGTGGAATTGCTTCTTCCGCTCAGTGAATAGCAGATAGGTGGATTGGCACTTATGGAAAGGGGCATCGGTGTATTGGAATTCATGGAAAGGGGCATCATGAATCCCAATCCGCAGAAGCCACTATCCTTGAATTCCAATACACTGATGCCCGTATCCATGAATTCCAACCAGCTGATGCCCCCATCCATGGATTCCAAACCAATGATACCCCATCAATGAATTCCAATCCACAGATGTCCCTATCCATGAATACCACTCCACTGATGCCTCTATCCATGAATTCCAATCCACAGATGCCTCTGTCCATGAACTCCAACCCATTAATACCTCTATCCACACATTTCAATACATTAACACCCCTGTCCATGAATTCCAATCCATGCATGCCCCTATCCATGAATTCCAATCCACTGATGCCCCTATCCATGAATTCCAATCCATGCATGCCCCTATCCATGAATTCCAATCCGTGCATGCCCCTATCCATGAATTCCAATCCACTGATGCCCCTATCCATGAATTCCAATCCACTGATGCCCCTATCCATGAATTCCAATCCATGCATGCCCCTATCCATGAATTCCAATCCATGCATGCCCCTATCCATGAATTCCAATCCACTGATGCCCCTATCCAAGAATTCCAATCCATGCATGCCCCTATCCATGAATTCCAATCCACTGATGCCCCTATCCATGAATTCCAATCCATGCATGCCCCTATCCATGAATTCCAATCCATGCATGCCCCTATCCATGAATTCCAATCCACTGATGCCCCTATCCAAGAATTCCAATCCATGCATGTCCCTATCCATGAATTCCAATCCATGCATGCCCCTATCCATGAATTCCAATCAACTGATGCCCCTATCCATGAATTCCAATCCATGCATGCCCCTATCCATGAATTCCAATCCACTGATGCCCCTATCCATGAATTCCAATCCATGCATGCCCCTATCCATGAATTCCAAACCCATGCATGCCAGTATCCATGAATTCCAATCCATGCATGCCCCTATCCATGAATTCCAATCCACTGACGCCCCTATCCAAGAATTCCAATCCATGCATGCCCCTATCCATGAATTCCAATCCACTGATGCCCATATCCATGAATTCCAATCCATGCATGCCCCTATCCATGAATTCCAATCCATGCATGCCCCTATCCATGAATTCCAATCCATGCATGCCCCTATTCATGAATTCCAATCCACTGATGCCCCTATCCAAGAATTCCAATCCATGCATGCCCCTATCCATGAATTCCAATCCATGCATGCCCCTATCCATGAATTCCAATCCATTGATGCCCCTATCCATGAATTCCAATCCATGCATGCCCCTATCCATGAATTCCAATCCACTGATGACCCTATCCATGATTTCAGATACACGGATGCCCCCTATCCATGAATCCTAACCCACTCATGCCCCCATTCATGAATCCAATCCCTTGATGACACTACTGTGCTCATGGGTGACTTCAACCTCCGGAGTACATTGAGTGTTTTCAACCTAGGCCGGGACTCCACTCTCACTCATCATTCTCTACAGCCATCCACATTCAACCTCTCTCCACTATCTGTAAACACAACTTTAATTCTGACTCCCTTGCTTCTTCTTATGAAAAATGGTGGAAGGTCCTGGTTACCTTGCACATGAAAGTATTGGGTGAATCTTATGAATACAAAGATTCTCACGCTGGATGCGGGGCTTCAAAGTGTGATTCTTTATTCACAGTGGTGTGGATACTTGGCCTAAAAGTGGTCAGCCGACACGTGTTCGACCCCGGAGGGTCCTTCTCAAGGCAGGTTAAATTGCAGCAAACGGGGGGTTTGTTACCCCAGCAGTTCTTCATATGAAGCTGTATGGCAAATTAATCAAGGTTGGATCATGGCTGATGGCTGCATCTGTCCGTGAGATCCCTCACTGTACTTTCAGAATACCTCCCTCCCTCCCTCCCTCCCTCCCTCCCTCCCTCCCTCCCTCCCTCCCTCCCTCCCTCCCTCCCTCCCTCCCTCCCTCCCTTCCTTCCTTCCTTCCTTCCTTCCTTCCTTCCTTCCTTCCTTCCTTCCTTCCTTCCTTCCTTCCTTCCTTCCTTCCTTCCTTCCTTCCTTCCTTCCTTCCTTCCTTCCTTCCTTCCTTCCTTCCTTCCTTCCTTCCTTCCTTCCTTCCTTCCTTCCTTCCTTCCTTCCTTCCTTCCTTCCTTCCTTCCCCTATCTGTGCTCTCTGGTCTCTTGTCCTCCCATTGCCCGAGCCGATTTGACACCCGTCCTACAGGCTGTCAAACCATCTTGTGCTCCAGTCGTCCTGCCTGCACCTGATTCTCATTCTCGTTACTCTCTTCGCTCTTTAACCTGTCATGTTGCTTTGCAATCTTCCAAGTTACTACTAGTTGTCTGCCATCGGATTCATCTTATAGAAGCCAATGCTGACACTAACAACCCAGTGCAGTCTCCCTGCTCCTTCACTACTCGTGTTTAACTAAATTACTGCACCCTAAAGGCAGATGTCGATTAGCCTTATACTGCTCTCTCTCTCTGTCTCTCTCTCTCTGTCTCTCTCTCTCTCTGTCTCTCTCTCTATCTCTCTCTCTGTCTCTCTCTCTCTCCCGCATCTCTCCTCTCTCTCGTTCTCTGTCTAGCTCTCTCTCTCTCTCACACTCTCTCTATCTCTCTACAGCTCGCTCTCTCAGTCTCTCTCTTACTCCTTCCACCTCTATCTTTATCTCAATCTTTCTCTCTCTCCTCTCCCTCCATCTCTCGTTCTCCCTATCTATCCATCTCTCTCCCTCTCTCTCCATCTCTTTCTCTCGCTCTCGATTTATATGCCTGTCCCTCTGTCTCTCTCTCTCTCTGTCTGTCTCTGTCTCTGGGTATCTCTCCCTCTCACTCCCTCCATCTCTCTCCATCTCTTTTCTCTTTACCCCTCTCTCTCGGTCCCTCTCTGTCTCTCTCTGCCTCTCTCTCTGTCTAGGTATCTCTCTCCGTCTCCCTGTCTCTATCCCACTCTTTCTCACTGTCTCTCTCTCCCTCTTCCCTCCCTCCCCCTCTCTCTCTCGCTGTCTCCTTGTCTATCTGTCCCTCTCTCTCTCTTCCTCCCCATTCGTCTCTGTCCCTCTCCATCCACCACTCTCCCTCTCTATCCCTCTCCCTCCCTCCCCCTAACGTTCCCTACCTCTCTATTTCTTTCTTTTCCTCTCTCACCCTTTGTATGTCTCTCTCTCTGTCTCTCTCTCTCTCTCTCGTTTCCTCTCCATTCGTCTCTGTCCCTCTCCATCACCACTCTCCCTCTCTCACCCTCTTTCTCCCTCCCTCTAACTCTGCCTACCTCTCCCTTTCTTTTCCTCTCTCGCCTTCTGTATGTCGCTGTCTCTCTGTCTCTCGCTCTCTCTGCCTCTCTCTCCCTCCCCCTCTATCTCTCTCTCTCTCTGTCTGTCCCTCTCTCTCTCTCTCTCTCGCCCTCTCTCTATATTCGTTTATTTTCTACTGCTTCTCTGTCAGTTGATGGCCCTTCAGGGCCTAATGCTTAATTCTTTGGAAACACTAGTAATCTACCTCCCAGCTTCTGAAACGTCTCCCTTCCTGCTTTCTCACGTGTCCTTCATCCCATTATCCTCACGGCACCGCCAAACCTTGCAACCTCAAGGTCTGTTTGGACTGTACCCCAAGCTCCTGCTCTTTACCTCCAGTGGCACTGTGGTTCAATCGCTTGAGTATTCACATATAGAGCCTCACCTCAGGTGTCAATGAGCTGTACGCCTCATTCCCACACTGGGCTGCTACTCCAGACAGAGTCTCTCTCCACACAGACATCCCCCCTCCACATTCCCCTCTTCTGCTCCTCTTGCAGGTCCTCCGTAGGGTGCCACCTCCTTATCTAGCCAACAATCTGACAGCACTCCCCACACGCTGCGGTCACAGGGCCCCTCAACCTCTCTGCTGCGGTCACAGGGCCCCTCAACCTCTCCGCTGCGGTCACAGGGCCCCTCAACCTCTCCGTTCCTCGCCCCCACACTGAGCTCCCTCCTTGCTGACCGCATCCGAAACAGCAATCTCCTGAGATCAGGAGCGTGACTATGATGTGGCCCTGCAGGACTTAATTAAAAGGCGCATCATAGAAGCACATCAGTCTAGAAGCAGCCTCACACGAACAGTGTCTCCGCTCTGTTGGCACATGGCACACGCCAGCCCGTTCTGATTGGCTCGCCCAATCAACGTTCATGGCTACATCTGAGTTGCTCAAAATGGCACCTTAAACAAACGCTGCACTCCCGCTCTGCCAAGGCCTTGTCCTATTTCCATTTCCTGCTCTTCCTTCTAAGAGACTGCACCAGGCGCGGGCCCGCCCCTGAGATGCGCGCAGGGCGCCACTGATTGTGGGAGTGACGTCTGCAACGTGAAGCTGAAGGTCAATGGCACCGAGGGAAAATTGCCCGGCGCGCTGCTGTCAGCATGCCCTTCTCTGCGTGACGCCCCGGCCCTTCTCTTCAGCCCCGGCTCTTCTGCAGTGTCTCCCTCTGAATGGAAGATTTCATGGCAATTTCTTGTTTCTTAGCTACGGTCATTGCGAGAAAGCCCGGGCCCAAGGAGAGGACCACATGGACTTTCCACGGATAAATAACATTTCAAATTGCTTTTTCTCTCACTGGAGGTTATCAATTTTTATACAATGAGAACAAAAAAAAGAATTGTTTTTATTGAACAACCTTGGACGCTTCCAGAGAGGTTTCTGTGTGATGATCTAAACTGCGAAAGATGTGAGCACTAGCAATGGTACATTCTTACAATAGCCATCAGTGCCTGAGGGTATCCGGTCATTGGATCGAAACCAAAGCATTGACAGACCATCCCATTGAAAAAAATGCATTGAGAAAAACAAAAAAAAAACATTGAATGCATTTTTTTTTAAATGGTAAAGGGTTTTGTTTAGTATAAATGTGTTTTAATGTTTTAAAAAAGGTGTATGGGGGGAACCTCTTCATGTATTATATTTTTTTTTAATGCATTCTATGTTTTTTTTTCTATGCTTTTTTTGTCAATGGTATGGTTGTCGATGGTTTGGCTGTCAATGGAATCACTAGTAACCGTGCCTGGGTGCTTACCACAAAGTGGAAACTTCCGTTAAGGCAGATCAGCGGCTGCGCGGAGCTCAGAGTCCGCCTCTGTACACATACACGGCTGGTGAAAATGATATGTCACAATTTTTACCTATTGACAACTTCTATGTATACATAGTATTTTTCACAGGTGCAAAATATGTGGCTGGGGTCAAATTGCCCTTTTGAAGTGCAACTTTAGCGTTCTTATTCTACACATGTACGCATTGTGCAGGTACCTTTTTCCGGGACTTGTAGTTTCCATGCATAGTTTATAATACACGGCATACAGGTCCCAGCGTGCAAAGCGAAAGCCAAGGGCTGGCTCTTGGAACTGCACATGGCATTGGTTCGCAATCAGGTTGCACGTTGAGCACTGTATTCACACACTCAAACTAGACAATATTAGCAACAGACAGGAGCCAAAAAGATGAAGGCTAGCCATAACAGTTGTGCTCAAGCCAACAACGCTACACTTCCACATCCACAAAAGAAACAAGGCCTGTGCTAATCCCTGCCTGCTACACAAAGGGGAGGGAAGCATAGCTACACCGACATCCAGTGCACATCTTGAAATCCCTTCAGATTAGAGTCAACCAGGCCATGTAATCCGGGTCTGGTCTACTTCCATCCCACACCCATCGTGAAACTCCCCACCCATCGGGAAACTTCTACTCATTTTGGATTGGGCATGAGCCCTGGCTCCAAAAGATGAACGTCTCTTTGCTTCTGCTGTGTTCGACTGCAGATCCACCTGCTCCTCAACCTCCACGTGTTATGCCATTTGCATGGCCATCAATGCTCGGTTCTTTCATATGAGGATATGGAAGGGAATTTGGACCTCTCTTGTCAGGCCCAGATGTAGAATCTAAGATTGTAATCTCTGTATCTTGGGGGTAGGGATGCCCTTTGATGAAAGTGGCCACTGCCCATGACGAGGTGGCTGCAAGTAGTGCAGGACACAGCAGACCAGATGCTGCAAATAGGCGATTCCTTTGAGAACCTGATATAGTCCCATGTACATGATCTGTGATGTGATACTGGACTGTTGCAGTTTCTCTAGCTGGCAAAGAATGATGGCCTGGAGGGTTGCCCTCGGCAATTACCAGAGGTAATTCTAAACTTTCCAGCCATCCCCTCTTTGTTTTGCTATAGTCACCCTGATTGGGAAGGGTATGCCCAGACGTGGGTCCCGAGCCTGCTGGGCATAGAGACCCAAGCTTCTCCTAACTGATGATGTCCAATGAGGCATAAACATGTCTGCGGTTGCTTGTGGTCTCCTGCAGAATGAATGTGACCAAGTAGTTCAGGCTGGACTGCGCCTTTTGGGGTGGGACCAATTCTGATTTGTTTATGGTCTTTCTGTAATGGCTTGGCAGGCCAAGAACTATGGTCTGGAGGGTAGCCCAGAGCAATTGACAGAGGTTTAAGATTAATTCTAAGCCATCACCTAGTTATTTTGTCTTCTCTATCATGGGACCAGATGTCTGGAATTCACTCCCAATCGAAGACGGATAGAAAGATCTTACCTCGATCTTCTGGTCCTAGAGCAAGTCCTGCTATTCCCATATTGTTCTTCTCCATGAAGGATGTTGTAAATTTGAGTTTTTCATTCAAATGTGTATGGCCTATTGGATAGGCTTATGTACCATTCCTCATGTGGGGGGTGGGGGGAGATTTAAATGTAAACATGAACGTTTCTGGATTCTTCATAGTCATGCTTTCACTGAGTGTCCATACATTGCGATGGGACTTGATGGTACTATCTTGTCATTCTATGGGAACTATCAATCCAATAGATGAAACAACAGAGGACTACAGAGGCAGGTTCACCCTCAAGGCATGATAGTTGTTATCAGGGAATTCAAGGCCCAATGAGCTTGTCCCTCCCAGACGTGATATATTTTATTTAACCAGGATCCAACCAACCAGGCATTCCCAGGCATGTTCCACACTGGTAATTCAGAGCCCAAACTGCCTGACCATCTCAGACATTACCTATAGAGGTTACTTAGAGAAAAATCAGACTGTTCCTCTCAGACAATATCAATAGAATGATTCTAAGGCCAAACTAGCTTATCCCTACCAGACAGGATTGATACAGGTAACATAGAGCAAAAACCAGCCATTCCCTCCAGAAATGTTCACTACAGACAATCAAGGGTAAAACCAGCATGTCCCTCCCTGGCATGATCGTGCAGGGAATATAGACCAAAACAAGCCTGTCCCTCCCAGGCATGAGCCGTACATGGAATTTAGAACAAAATCAGTACCCTTTAGAAAACTTCTGACCTTGGGTGCCCTTCATAGAACCCATGACCTTAGGAGCCCTTCATACAACTCCTGACCGTAGGTGCTCTTCATAAAAGTCCTGAACTTAGGTGACCTTCATAGAACTCCTGGCCTTAGATGCCCTTCATAGAACTCATGACCATAGTAGCCCTTCATAGAACTCCTGACTGTAGGTGCTCTTCATAGAACTCCTGACGGTAGGTGTCCTTCATAGAACTGCTGTCTTTAGGTGCTCTTCATAGAACTCCTGACATTAGCTACGCTTTATAAAACTCCTGACCTTAGGTTCTCTTCAAAGAACTCCTAACTTTAGGTGCCCATCTTAGAACTCCTGACCTTAGGTGCCATTCACTGAATTCCAGACCTTAGGTGCCCTTCTTAGAACTCCTGGCCTCAGGTGCCCTTCATATAATAGCCCTGAGCTCAGGTGCTCTTCATAGAACTCTGGACCTTAGCTACTCTTTGTAAAAACTCCTGACCTTAGGTGCCCTTCATAGAACTCCTGGCCTTAGGAGCCATTCACAGAGCTCCTGACCTTAGGAGCCGTTCATAGAACTCCTGACCTTAGGATCCCTTCATAGAACTCCTGCCCTTCGGAGCCCCTAATAGAACTCATGACCTATGGAGCCCTTCACAGAACTCTTGACCGTAGGAGCCCTTCATAGAACTCCTGCCCTTCAGAGCCTTAATAGAACTCATGACCTATGGAGCCCTTCACAGAACTCTTGACCGTAGGAGCCCTTCATAGAACTCACGATCTTAGGTGACCTTTGAAGAACTCCAGACCTTAGGTGCCCTTTATAGAACTCCTGACCTTAGGAGCCCTTCATAGTACTCCTGACCGTAGGAGCCCTTCATAGCACTCCTGAACTTAGGAGCCCTTCATAGAACTCATGACCATAGGAGCCCTTCATACAACTCTTAACCTTAGGAGCCCTTCATACAACCTTTGACCTTAGGAGCCCTTCATAGAACTCCTGACTTTAGAAGCCCTTCATAGACCTCCTGACCATAGGCTCCTTTCATAGAACTCCTGACTTTAGGAGTTATTTATAGAACTCCTGACCGTAAGATCCCTTCATAGAACTCCTGACCTTAGGAGCCCTTCATAGAACTCCTGACCATAGGAGCCCTTCATAGAACTCTTGAACTTAGGGTCCCTTCATAGAACTCCAAATCGAGAGCTAAATGGCACGTTATTATTCACGCTACTGCCCCAGTCTGGGAATTGCAAGCCACTAACTGAAGTCACCTGGCACGAGGTGGAACAAACAAGTACCACCATGAAACAGACATTTCCATCATGACAGTGCCGCCATGATGACATGCCCTTCAGGAGCAAGGGTCTTCCTGCTCTGACCTCTACTGGACTCTACTGTGTCCTCTGTGGTTCTTGCATCGAGGCCACACACACCACTTTCAAGCAATGCCGCATCTCATCTAACATAGTGTGTGCCTGTGGAGTAGAACCATCCGGGCATTTAATAGCCTTTAATTGTGTTAAATCACTTCATGCCTCAGTCCATATTCTAACACAACGGGAACACTTCACTGTGTGTTAGAATGGTTTGCAACGGCTTGTGTAGAGACCATCGAGATTGTGGGACTGTTCCACACTCTTCTTTCACTAACAAGTTCCACAGAGTAAGAAAACATGCCGACTCTCTGAGTTACCAGACATTTCCCACGGGGAACAAATCACTGGTGGAGGTAAGACTGGTGGAGGTAAGACTGGCATAAAGCCTAGGGTCCTACCTTCGTATTTGGCGTGGAAGCCCTGGGCACTCACGGCGTAGTCCGACACCAGCAACAGCGTCAGAAGAGAGCCCGTGCTCACGATGGGGGCAGGAAGCTGGAAACCAGTTAACCTGAAAAGCAATGACCAACAGAACGTTAGCATCGTGCAGACGCAACTTCCTCCAGCTCCCGATTCGCACCGGAAGTGGCACGCACGTGCACATCAGCAAACAATAACCAAGGAGTGAATGCAAATGCAAAAGGTGCCAGGAAATCAGAATGTACATTTAAATTCACCAGGATGGCACACAGCAAACAAGGGACCCGGAAAGTGCCACCGATCTGTACCAGACTTCTTTCTGTCTACAGACATTTCTATTTTGTGATGTTAAATGAGCAGCTTCTATGCGTGGGTTCATCAACACAACGGATTGACATAACAGCAAAATAAATAATTATACTATAGATGGTCCTTTGAGGTATACAGTACTACAAACCACAGCATGGCATAGACGAAGAATGAACACACATCTAACAGTTAAAGTGCTTCATTTCGGAGGTGAAACATGTCTTTTCTAATATTCATCAAGGAAGGGAGGGTGGGGGAGGGATAACGGGAAGGAGAGGGGAGGAAGGCAGGGAGGGGGTATGGAGGAAGGAAGGAAGGAAAGGAAAGGAAGGAAGGAAGGAAGGAAGGAAGGAAGGAAGGAAGGAAGGAAGGAAGGAAGGAAGGAAGGAAGGGAGGGAGGGAGGGAGGGAGGGAGAGAGGGAGGGAGGGAGGGAGGGAGGGAGGGGAGGGGAGGGGAGAAGCGGTATTGGCAAACTGAATCACACCCTTTAAGTTAGACACAGTAAGACTCCCATTTTACACTGCAATTCCATCCAGATGGTGTACTGTCCTTACCAGTACATTAGCTCTGGGGGGTTAACACACCCAGTGCAGTGGTCTATCTGTAACTAGGTGGTCAAAGGTTGGAATCACGCAAGGTCTGCACAGGGCCACTGTTTGCCAACACGATAGCACACGCCTCCCTTAGCTGGGTAATGAATGCCACGTGCTGTTGCAAAAAGTGTTGCAACTAAGATGAGAGGGATCAGATTAGATTAAACATCGTCCTGCAATCGGCCTCAAACAGACCGATAGCGCAGTGCCCGCAGGCCTGTCCAGCATGCCAGCATGGGCCCGCTGTTTGGCTAACATGGGTCAGTTTGATGAGTTATTTAACTGCACAGCTATAGAATTTGGCCAATATTGGTGAACACATATTCTTTAAAATGACAATTGCCAACACCTTTTACACACAACTCCCCCATTTGGCACGTGCCAAACAGTCTTTCACAAACGAATGAACTGCCATGTGTGGCTAAGGACCACGTTTTAATTGGTGCCTCTGCCAATTTTGCACTCAAGGGCGACACTGTATATAATGACCATAACATGTTCTGCAATCTGTTATAATGCTTATATAGAAGTGAAAGGGTACTGCATGCTACTTTCATGAATTATCTCCATGGCAAATGTTGTTTCCCACATTTGTGTCAGACTTTGTATTCAGGAAAACAACTTTGTTAAAGGGATGTTATAGTTAAGTTGTGCTACTAAAAACCTATGAAAATCAGGAAAAAAAAAACTTTGTTAAAAGGACGTTATGGTTCGAAGTAAAACCGAAAACCCCCAGAAATTTGTCAGTTATGGTAAGCTAAGCAACCATAACTCGCGCCACTGCCGTGCCCTGCTAAGACTAACACCCAGGAAATCAAAGATGACATCCAAATGTGATTGATTACATCACTGATGACATGACATGTGCATTTACTTTTCGTGAAAAGACTGTACAAGGGATTCTTATTGTAATGTTAATAAAAAAGTGTGAAGGATCATTGGAATAAATATCATGAGGTACGTAGTGCATTAAGTAATGCATTAATCCAAATAGCATTGCATTATGACGTTGTTTCCAATATACTAAGGCACACATGTAGTAACATAGGCATAGTGTGCAGCAGACATGATGGAGATTAAATATTAATAATCTTGCCATGTAAAATACTGAAATTATAAATGCTTTCTTATTAGAGTTTTGCATACTGTAAACATTTAATAAGTACGTAATAAAACCCATTTAGTATATGATTACATTATTGCACACGAAACACAGACAACAACACATACAAATATGAGCATGTCCAGGGAAAGTACAGTAATAAAAAAACAACAGAACTATAATAAAGTGTTGATAACCTTACTGATCATCTCCATACACAGAAAGCATTGGTATCCTTCAAGTGCGTATTCTCCCTATGTATGTTTCATATGCTAAGAGTGAACCCCAAATGAATTACTGTAAGAACATATTTGAAGTGTAAGTCTACAAATATAGTACTTTTTGATGTTTTGGTTCCTGCTGTTACTGGCCTACACATATCAGTAAAGGAAAAAAGAGTGAGCCAGACACGTGATGTCATCAGTGAGGTCATCAATGACATTTGTGATGGCATCTTTGATGTCCTGGGTGTTAGTCTTAGAAGTTCACAGCAGTGGCGTGAGTTATGGTTGCTTAGCATACCATACCATAACTGGTGAATTTCAGGGGGTTTTTGGTTTTACTTGGAGCCATAATGTCCCTTTAACAACGTTTTTTTTACTGAATTTCATAGATTTTTAATAGCGCAACTTAACCATAACGTCCCTTTAACAAAGTATTTTTTTTTTTACTGAATATAGATATGCATAGTGTGAATTTGATAGGTCTTTACTAGGATTCACCTTAGTATATATACATGTAACATAGAACATACTGAACCCCCAGCTAGCGATGTTGATGTCCGCGGGCTGTGCGTCTGTAACATCAACACGATCCAAAAACTCAGGGGGTTTCTTATATTGTTGTATCATGCAATAGAAACACTGAACAAGTTCAAAAAGCAGCACATAAACACATCATATGTAATAATAAATAAAGAAGTGGAAACTATATATGTAAGACATCAACCGTCCATTTAAATATCATATGCACCAGAATGGAATATAGCAAAACAATAAATATATGCCTCCAACATAATTACCTCACAGAAACTCCACAGCAAAAAGCAACAGCAGACCTACACAACAGTAACAACAAAACCTACCAAAAACTAGTATGTAAAGTTGTATATTTCTAAACTTTCTGTATTAGGTACGCTAAAAGTAATATATTTTTTTACACAGAAATGTCCAGTACCTTGGAATGGCTGGAAGAAAATTTCCCACTGGATGAATTGAGTGAAGACAGTGATGCTAATGGTAGACACAACACTTCTCTATATAAGCCAATTAATAACCATTACTTTATGTGTCCTTAAAACATTTTTTTAACAGACCAAACAGACAGTGAAAATAATATACCAAGAGAGACATTAGAAAATGCTCTGCTGTGAATGGAACAAAAAATGGATATGCTAATGAAAAATGTAAATCTTCTAAAACATTTTGTGGAGGACCATATAAAAGAAAACATTAAATATCACTGCCCCACATGTACCTGTTCCCCCCCTCCATCTCATAGTCTACTATCCCCAAACCCTCCCCACCAAGAAAAACGTTAGGATGAGATGTCCATCCCTTCATCCCCTCTCATCCATCCTCTCCAAACCCCTAATTCCCCTGTATTTGTTTCAGTTTCTGCTTCCCCGTCTCTTTCAAACATTTTATATTTGTATACAATAATTAAATATTATGTGTGTTGTTACTTTATTCCTCTGTGTCTTATGTTTTTAAAAAGGCAGTTAGGGTATCTGTGGAAAACGCGGGTGTCCGGGATGTCCGTAATTAACCAAACTGGGGGTGTCCAAAGGACACTATACCGGTCCATACTGTCTGCAATCAAAATGGAACTGCACTTAGAACACACTCAATGTCCGGGATGTCCACAATTAACCAAAATAGAGGTGTCCTAAGGACACTATACCTGTTTGTACTGTCCACAATGAAAATAGTGGTGTTCTTAGAACACACTTGATGTCTGGGATGTCCGTAATTACCCAAAATGGGGGTGTCCTAAGGACACTATGCCTGTTCTTACTGTTCGTAATTAAAATGAGAGTGTCCGCAGGACACGACATCCGTTCGCATGTCCGTAATTATTGAAATTAAGGTGTCCTAAGAACATCCCCCTGTTAGCAATGTCCGTAACCAGAATGGATATGTCCGTACAACACTTATCCCGTCTGCCTGTCCTCAATGTTATGACGCACATTAATTTTATTCAGGGTCTTCGGCACTGTTGGTGGAACATCTGCGCACATGTGTACCACACCCATGGGTCCTACGAATATCGCGCCTGTCCGTAACTGTCCGCCGCACATGTGTCACACGTTTAATTAGTTCGGGGACTAGAACACTGTCTGTAGAACACCCGCACGCATGCGCACAACTGATCCTGCTTATTTGGTGTCCTATTGACAGCCGTCCCATTCGCGAATGTGTCTGTGACATCATCAGGTGACCGCACCCACGCTGAGCGTGTGTCCTTATTTGCGGACACTGTCCGGGCCCCCAAACATTTTAAAAGTGCTTTTTTGGACAATCCAAGGTATTTTACAGTAAAAGTTCAAAATTGCTCATGTCCCAGACAATGTCCCTGGCGATCTGCATCCTTTGTGGAACTTTTTGAGCCTTCTTTTGGTGTTCGACGTGTCTGCGAAGCGCGCACCTACACCCCTATAAAAGGCCACAACCCAGAGCTCATCCTCATTGTGCTTCTGACCTGCATTCACTGAATTGCTGGTGACTTCTGCCTGCTGTTCTCCAGATGGCAACCATGGCTGCTTCAGCTTCATCACCACACCGACCCCCTCCACCACCACCACTCCCCCAAGGACCTGCAGAGGGGAACAGGCGTGAGGATGCAGAGGAGAGGGATGAAGAGGATGAAGAGGATGAGGTAGTGGAAGTCCCTACTACCAGCACTCATCGTGAGTCGTGGGTGTGGTTGTTAATTACCACTCTTGATGGAGTGCCAATATATTGTGCGAATAAGGTGATCTTCACTCAGTGCCACATGGTGCTTTGTCATGGAAGGCCTGGTTCGTATAGTTTTGGTACAACATCTATGAAGCAATACCTGGGGTTGTTCCATGGTGGGGCAATTCGTAAGGTTGTACCTTGTGATAAACGTAGTAGGTTAAGTTCCCCTGCAGCATCCTCCATTTCCACTCCTGCTACCACAAGAGACACTCCTGTGGGACAGGATATCCCTCCAGCTACCTCGCAGGCCATTCATGGTGCTGTTGACCCTTATCTTTTGAGGGTCACAATATTGTGCATGTACTGTGACACAGAAACTGAGCAAATTGCACAGTACACTGGTTTGAAATATAGTACTTCTAAAGTACTAAATGAGACGGTCAAAATAATGCAGAAATGACTATTATGCAATGCAATAACTTATTATGAACTACCTACACTAACATATGATCTTTTCTTTTTGATTGAAAAAGAATATCTTCTCCAGTTACCCATGTCATGAAAAAAATATATCCAATCACAAAAAGTTAAACTGTAAGTATATAATACATCAACTCACTAATACTGCTGCATAACACAACCATTCAAGCAAACATCTAACCATACACAACAATCCAAAATGTGTACTTCCATGGGTATGTTATACTGCACTGCTTGTTATCAAACTCTACAAACTTAATTGCATGACTTAGCCAAAACTTCATATACAAACTCTTGATGGATGTTTGATTCTATGGGTGTGTTATGATGCAGTGGTTGTGGCCAGGGCCTAGAGTCTTGGGTGCATGGCTATGCACCCAAGACTCTAAACCCTGGCCACAACCACCACAGCATAAATACCCATAGAATCAAACATTTTGACTGTGGTATGTGGGCTGCTTATAGGGGATATTAATTACAATCAATGCTCTACTAACAACCCAAAACCAACATCATACTAAAGTAAAATTGCTGGTAGTGCGCCCAGCATTTAGTATGTCTGCGGACAGTCGCAGTGACCGCGGACATCGCAAACACATCATGGGCATCTGCCACATAAACAATTACAGCATTTGACCCATCTCTTACTACCCCACCCTCCCCAGCCCTCCTACACACCAACACGCTCCCCGAAATTGAATTTTTCCCCTGTTCGACGCTGCACTGTCCACGGATGTCCACGGATCCAAGTTGGCGGGCGCATCAAAACAATGTGATGCACCTCACGCTTCATCCCAGCCAATCAGCGAACACGTCGCATGTCCACGGACATGACACAAGCCGATTAGCCAATCGGTGTCCTGTCCATGGAGTGAACAGGGAAATGTGTCCGCGGAGCAGACAGAGATATCACAACTTTTTTAAGACCTACTTTTTGGTCATTTGAAAAAACAACTACTGGACGGATTTCCACCAAATTTACAAAAGCACACTTTCGGGACCAAGCTGCTGCTCCTGCCACAGATTTGGTGAAAACCCGTCCAGCAGTTTGAGCAGTAGGCGTGAGCAAAGTTTTTTCCCCATTCACTCTATGGGAAAAAAATACATTTTGGGTCACCTGCTATTCTGCCACCATTAGGTATTGGGGCTCCTGCTATTCTGTCTCCATAAGCCAATGTAGCACCTGCTATTCTGTCACCATAAGCCACTTGGGGCACCTGCTATTCTGTCACCATAAGCCATTGAGGCACCTGCTATTCTGTCACCATAAGCAATTGGGGCACATGCTATTATGTCACCATAAGCCACTGCGGCACTTGCTATTCTGTCACCATGAGCCATTGGGGCACCTGCTATTCTGTCACCATAAGCCACTGGGGCACCTGCTATTCTGTCACCATAAGCCACTGCTGCTATTCTGTCCCCATAAGCCATTGGGGCACCTGCGGCTTTGCTTTCAAAGTCTTTCTCCTTCACTGACCTCAGGATTTTACATCTGTTTTCCTTTACAAATGCTCAAACGTGACACTAGTTTACCCCGCCCCTTCCTTCCCTGCCCCCACCCTGCATTCCTCCATCTGCTTCACCATTAATTACATTTTACCTGCGTTCCCATTTTTCCTTCCTTTATTACAGACATAGGTGTAATGTCTGTTTTTGTTGTTGTCAGGACAGTTTGTTTTTGACAAATGTGGAATTTGGAATTCAATGCCAAATCCCATATCCTCACCGCTCTTCAAAGTTTATTGAATTGAGGACCTCTTGCACATCTCACACGCTTTATTCAGAGGCTCCAATATAGCAGCTTGTGCTCATAAAAGGGTGTTACCACCCAAGCACCGCCCACTGACCCCAGAAGTAACAAGATAACACAGAGACTTGCACATATACATAGGTCACTGTGATGGGGAGAAGCCCGGACACTCCTAACCCAACAAAGTCCCACCAAGTCCCACTCCTTCCGTCCTCTCTCATTACGCCCCTCCCATACGACTCCAATTAATGAAAAAAGATTGGGTTCCTATTTCCAACTGAAGTGCGCTGACAATATAAAACACGGTCAGCATGTCCAGTGCTCTGAAGCAGATATTTCTAATTCCAGGATTCTTTTTGCCAAACAGTTGTCAATAACACAACTGGATCAGAACTAGCTTGAAATACTTAAATTTATGGAGGTACAAATTCATGTATCATGTATACAAGTTATATCTAATTTCACTATTAAGATTCTTGCAATGTTTGCAATTGTAGACATATTTTTAAAGTCTTTCTTTTATGTTTTGTATTATGTGGCACATGATCATGAGGTCATAAGGGGGACATTCACTTCACAGAACAGGAAGTCCCCTTTTGATGCTTACCATGCCATGATTGTGACGAATCAACTTCCGGGCACCAGTGGTCCAGGGATGGATATCGGTTTCTAAACCATCAATCAGCCCCACACCTCCAGTACACCAGAAGGCATCCGAACAGAAACACAAGTAAAGTATAAACCTCCTTGTCCAATTCTGGTAACATCGATGGAACGGCACGCTTATTTCCACAAGATGATTGATGGATCATTGCTTAGTGGTAACAAAGCGAAAATACAATTATTACCGAATGATAAACGGGACTGTCCAGTCAAGCTTGTATATAAAAATATCCATGTTATTATTATTACACCAGACAGTTCTAGCAACCCTACGAAATACAACCAACTCTGTTGTAAAGGAACACAGAGGACAGACAGTTTCAAGAAGGAAAAGGGATGCACTCTGGATACTGACAGGAGGGTAGTTGGTAAAGTAATTCATTTCAATAGTTCAAGGTTACTTGGTTTCAACACAAAGGGAGCAATGGGTCGCTAAATGTCACTAGGGGCCTTTGGAGAAGGACTAGGCAGAAACAACCACAATGTACCTTGTGCTTGTATAACTTCATGGTGCTCGACATTGTCGAGTCGGTTTCAGGGCACTTTTCTGCTCCTGCGACAGAGTTCAAGACAGCAGACAGCTGCAGGTATCAGGTAGCAGGCAGTTTGGTGAGCGAGGCTCGAAAGACAACTGCAGGCTGGCCAACACAGCGGCCAAGGGTCAGAATTGTTGTCTCAGTGCTGGTTAGCAGGTCTGAAGCACAGGTTGAGACGTCTTGGACAATGTTAGTGACTGTGGCATGACAACAGTCAGTGCTGCAGTCGGTCACAGCTCGAGGGGCTTGACTGGCTTGAAAATGTCCTTTAAGGCATACGTCGGTAGATGCTTGTCGATGCACTCCTCCTAGCTTCTTTACTAAGCCTGTGGCGTCCTTTAAGGCCGACAGCCCAAAGCTGAGGAGAGTGTTGGACGCAACAGCCTTGTCTTTCGTTTGGTCCAGAGACACTCTGGCACCTCCCACCTAGGAAGCTTGCTTGCAGAGTCTAGCTGGGCACCCTGTGTGCTGGCTGGGTACCGGCTCTAGGGCTGCTGGAGGGTCCTCTGTATTCAGTTTCTCCCTTTGCTCCCTGGGAGATGTTTGGGGGAGGGATCTTGCTTCCCTCTTTGGAAATCCTGGCCTACGTTCACTGGTGGAAGCTGTAAGCATACTGTATCATCAGCCAGGGTCCAAATGAGTCCTTCTTGTTACTTGTTGCAAAGATGATCTCTCCAATAGTGGGCCTTGACCCTCTTTTAAAATCAAATGGGCCAAAGTGACTGGTGTAGGATAAACATACCTTAATGAACCAATCCTGGGTCCCTGCCAAAAATGTCCTGGATGTGTGAGGTCATAACCAGACAATAGAAAAGGTAAAGGGGTGAAAACATATCATACTAATTCCCCACCTACATTCCTGTCTGTTGTGGTTCAATGGGTCTCTCTGGTTAATTGAGCTCTCTGTGGTTCCTGATTATAGCAGGAGTTTTTCCTTTGGTCTCTGTCAAACCACATACTCGTACCATCTGAATGGGGTCCCCCTGCAGGGATGACTACTGTAAATACATGCAGTCCAAGACATGACAGGTCACTGCCCTTGTTACTGACAGGCGGAAGCTGGCTTCAGCATGAGAGTGCATATCAAAAGTTGTTGGGGTTTTCCTGTCCTTTTTTAGTCCTGCAACCAGGCCTCCCGTGGGCCTGTTTGAATTAACTCTGATTATTATGCAAGTCTGCCAACAGCAGCTGACAAAGGTAAGGGCAGATCCATGGAGACTTTGTTAGTTAATTAGGCTCACCATGGCAGGGAGAAGGTTTTGCCCTCCCCCTTCTGAGATGCCTTTGTTTACTCTTGGCTGTCATATTCCAACTAAATATGACAGGGAGAATGGCACATGTTGGCTGTGTCCACCCAGAGTACGCAGGTCTATGTGTATGTCGTGCAGTGAGCATAGGAAAATGTTTGCGGGTAAGCCCCACACATTTTCCGTAGGTTGATCTACCATCATTCAATTTCATTTAAAATTTCAAAAAAGCACAACGAGTGGATGGTTGAATTCCTCACAATGATTAAGTTCTTTTTGGGGTGAAATGTAATTAGAATCATCACCACAATTGCAAACATTCTAGAGCTTTCAACTTGAGGTTGTAATGGCTGCAACAGGTGTCACTCTGTTGGCTCATAGGTCTGTCTGGTTTCTGAAGAATTTTTTAGGGGTGGATGGGTTTCACTGTGAGCACGCTCAGTCCCCAATGCTCAGACATCCTCAGAGAATTATATGTACAGAATAGGAACGGATGAGTCCATAGATGTAGTGAAATGTGGACACGTCTCCAAAATAACAATGTTACCAAATGGACGGGGCACTTGCCCGATATCAAATGTAGTATAGGCAAACAGATGAGTCTGTTCCCAAAATACTTCAAACAGAGATTTTGATACTGGTGGGGTTATTATCTGGGTTATCTGTCAAAGATTAGAAAGGGGTGTTTGAAAGGGGTGCACTGCAGACTCAGAAAGAACCTTCCCAACCCAAGGCTCTATGATCTCCAAACTCTTTGCTCCGGCGTGGGTAACAGCTTCCTGCCGTGTAGGTTAGTGCAGTCTTACACCTGCTAGGAAGTCACTGTGCAAGAATAGAGTAAGGCCAATAGGTTGCATTTAACTGCAGCTCTAGGGGACTTGAAATTACAGCTGGGTATAAGTCATACCTTGGTGATCAGACACTGCCTGAAAGCTTTCACCTCTCGCCCCTGACTTAGTTCTAAAAAGGTTTGGGTTAAATGGAAATGGCTATTGGTTACTAAACACAATTCTCCTCCCTACCCACCTTCTTTTACAGGCGTTTGTGTTTATTTATGACAGATGGGGCCATTCTGCAGGACGAGTCATGAAGGGTTAAGCTGAGCTGCACAATCACCAAGAAAGGCCACCATAACTCTGGAAAATAAGTTACGCTGCTTCCCGCCACAAAGCAATATTTCTGAAAATAAATTGTCAGCGAGGCATAGCGGTCAGTGAGATGCTTTATCACCCAGTTTACAGGAGAGCTTCTGGACCATGCAGATAAGAAAAAAAATGTCCCTGAGGGGCTTTCATGCACACCCAATCCAGCTTTCTCCTTACTGAATTTCCCTTTTTAATACCGAATTAACTACACATAAAATAGCCTCCAAATAGTCCCTTGGCAAGTGGGACACCCTCAACCACCCTTGTCCCCAACTTTGCTTTGCCTTCTGGAATAAAAGGAAGCACAATTCAGCTAGATAAACATTCAGGACCATCTTAAAACGCCACACATGGCATGGGACATGTCTATAAGTGCCTTGTATGTATGTTCCTTGCATAGCACTTAATGCAACTTCAGGCTCCTTGCTTCAAAGCACTATAGGGGAAGAGATAAAAGGGAGGCGCAATGGTGAAGAGGAGGGGTGAGGTTGGAAAAGGATTGAGGGCAAGATACATGATCAGAAACAGGTACCACGATGAGGAAGGCATAAGAAGAGAGACTCTAAAGCATGCATATGTACCCCTCTTTCCACAGTATCTGCAGAAAGACCATCCTAGTATTCTGACGGGGGCTGGCCGAAAATGTCAAATGCTGTTCTGCCAGCCACCTAAGCAAAATCTGTACAATTTTGATCCATTTTGCCACAATTGGCCTTACTAATCCGTAACCCATGCATATTGAGAAAAAAAAGCAGCGTTGTCTCGCAAACCAATACAAACAAACACAATTTCTGATGTGGGTGTGCGAGCCTGGCACAGATCGAAATGAGCGGCACAAAGTTTCTCATGTTGCTGTGCAAATCTAGCACGTTTTGAAAAATCATGCAAAGTTTCTCATGCCACCATGCGTAAATAGTACAAATCTAAAATAAGCCTTTGTGAAGTTTCTCATGTCACTCCGCGAAAGTAACATTGATCGTGGAAAACCTTGCACAGTTTCTCATGTTTGCTGCACAAAACTACCAAAGATCGAAAAAGACCTGCACAAAGTTTCTCATGCTACTGCATGAAACTAGTATTGATTAAAAAAGACCTGCACAAAGTTTCTGGTGTCGCAAACAGAGCGTGGATCGATAAAAGACTGACACACAGTTTCTCGTGACGAACCATGAATCGGAAAACCACGAGAAGTTTGTTGTGTCATTGCACAAAACTAGCATGGATCGGAAAAAAACGACCGGTGGGAAGTTTCTCCTCATGCTACCTGAAACTTACATGGGAATGAAGCACCATGCCCCATGTGAAACCATACCATATCGGCACGAAATTTGATGGTGGCCGAACCGTACTGCCGATTTCGTGGAATGAGTGGAAACGGATTCCTGTGTGGATTCCATACTTTTTGATTTGCAGGTGAACATTTTGCTCACCCCCAGGACTTTAATTCAAAGGAGGGAAAGGTGAGTCCACTGGAATCTATACATCCCTTAATTGCCCTTAGTAGAAATCTGTGCTGCTGCACACCTAGTCCCCGGATTATGAACCACACTAGCTCTATCCTCAAAGATCTGTGTTGGCTATCTTTCAAACAGACATGTTCAAGGCAGCCTGCATGACCTACAATGCCATCAAAACCAAAACACCACCAGTTAAGACTTGCTTTCCAATCTCAACTTTAATCTCCCTTCTGTCCTCATTCTCCTCGATCTATCATCTGCTTTTGATGCCGTCAGCCATGCCATCCTGCTCAATCGCCTCTGTGACAACCTTGGTATTACTGATCAGGCCCTGGCCTCATTGAACTCCTTTCTCACTGACCAACCCTCTCAGGTCCAAATGGGCTTTCCTCTCTTCTATCTCTCTCTGTACATGTGGTGTTCCCCTGGTTCTTCAACCACTACCTGGCATCTCTTTCCCACCGCATCACTACTTTCTGCTCCAATCTTCAATGTTATGCGGATTACACTCAGCTCTCCTCAGCCACCTCTGCTTCTTCTCTCATACCGGACTGTCTGGCCTCAATTCAGGAATGGTGTGCCGCTAATGATCTCTGCCTAAATGACAGTAAGACTGAGATCCTCCTCATTGGGGCACCCACTCTCTCTCCGGCTGCCAACTCTGGGGCCTATTCCTGCTCCTTCCTGTGAGGCTTAGAACCTTGGTGTCATCTTGGACTCCACCCTCCCCTTCTTTCCTAATATCTCTGATGTCTCTAAGAAGTTGAACTATCAGCTGGACTTCCTCGTGGTATTCTTCCTTTTCTCACTTTCCCGCAGACGCTCACTGTCTATAGAGCTCTGGTCTTTTCAAGGCTGGACTACTGCAAGAGCCTCTTTCTCAATCTTCCTGCCTCTACTCTTCAACCTTTACAACTTATCCAAAACAGGCCTGCAAGACTTGTCCTTGGCCTCAAGCCCAGGGATCGTATCTCTCCAACTCTGGAATCTCTTCACTGGCTACCTGTGGCTGCAAGGATCAACTTCAAGACCCTCTGCATCATCCACAAGACTTTCTGGGGCCTGCTCTACCTCCAACTTTCTCTTTTAAAACATCTTTCTTCTCGAGCTCTCCGCTCCACCACCTCCAACTCTCTGTGGGGCAGATGCTTCTTCAAGAAGAGAGTTGGGGGCAGATTTCTATCCTCGCCCGGTGCCTCCCTCTGGAACGGCCTCCCTGCCTCTCTTAAACTTGAGCAGAAACACCTCCAGTTCTGGAAGCAACCAAAGACCTTCCTTTTCGCTTCCGCTTTCTCTCTTCCTCTCCCCTGCTGATGCACCTGACTGCTCTGCACACTGGTCACCTGGTCACCCTCTGAACTCGGGCCCAGGCTCCTGCATGTCCAGTTGTCCTTGCACTGCCTCCGGGCTCCCCCACACTTAAGGGTCTGTATCTGCAACTCCACAGTCCCTTCTCTCTGCACGTATAAGCCACCCACTGGCTGCACCTATTGATTTACCTGCACTTCTCCGTCCCCCCGGTACTTCTCCCCTTCCCTCTTCCCCGCACTTGCACGATCTGAATGACACAAGGCCTAGTAAGATCGTTATTTTGTCCTCCCTTTATTTCACCCGCCTTCTCTTCTCGCACCTAGAAACACTTGTGTACAGGCACGTTATAAATGCCACATCATATATCATATCATATCATATCATATCATATCATATCTGGATGGTGAACACATCTCCAGAGGCCACCCCACCACCAGAAGGCATGGCATCGCCAGTCTGGAACTGCACATGGGAATACATTTATGAACAGACCTTTCTTGCTGCACACTGTAGCTGAGCAGGTGGATTAATGTTCCCAAACTCCCGCCCCCTCACGGCTATCATATTGGAACAGTAGGAGAAGAGCCCTATGTGGGACTCCATGTGTTATGACTATACTGCATTGAGTGTACGAAAGACAATATGCACTCAGACAACCATATCATATGTACTCTCACACTGAAAGAGTGGATGGATGTTGTGTGGAAGGATGTCGGAACACACCATTGGACATCATGTAGTGCTGAGCAAAATCTGCCAATGGCAGAGTGATGTCATAAAGAAGATATATGAGTACATACTGAAATGATATGGAAATACCTAAGGGTGATGATGCAACTGAAGTGACAAGAGAAACATGTATGGCATTATAAGGTAATCATGTATGCAAAAGAAGATACAGTAACTTGCTGACCAATAAGTGTAAATACGCAGCAAAGCAAAGGCAGATGAGACATATAGAAGCTTGCTGTAGAGGAAAATATAATGTGGCTGGGACGGCCATGATAGGAAAATAGATGTCGGTTCATGTAAAGATTCAATCCAGCTCCCTCAGAAACAGACCAGGGGTGCAGAGTCAGGAGACTGGGGAGAATTAGCTTTGTGTGTACAAAGAAGAGGAGTCTGTGTTGGTTTAGGAACAAGGATGTTTTTGGAGGAATAGCTACAAAGCACAAATGGAGGCAGATGGATAAGCCACGGACACAAGACATATTTCTCTTAGATTAAAGAAGAAGAAAACATTTCCAAGAGCCACATATTGGACAATTAACAATGGATAAGGCTCCTACAAGATGTAGTGAGCAGGTCTCTAGAGGCCAAGAGGAGCAATGACACCCAGAAAAATGGAATTGAATAGCAGTAAATAAGAGGTAGAAAGGTAGACATTTGTGGTCGCTTCAAATGAGATTCAGAAGTCGAAAACATCGGCTATTCATTAGGCTGTGGATGAAGATAATGATTTGTTTAAACTCCCTTGAATGTCCCAGAACAGAGAGCAGGCTACAAGGTCAACCACACATGGAAAACGTTGGCTCATGGTCGGACTGATGAGAGATTATGGTCTAACTGGGAAAGTTGGGAGTAATCTGACGTGACCAAGCACCTGGGTTTCATTTTACTTACGTGCTGCTAGCTGAGACGAAAGTCCAAGGTTGGGTGGGCACCAATCAGTGGGTCTATGGGGCTACCTTCTATACCATGTTGCTTAGAACAATCTGCTGCTATTTAGTGTGCTATTATCAATATTATACATATTTAGAGGTAGTTTGAGGGTAGTCTCACAGATAAGAGGGAGCCAATGATGTACTAACTCGTATACATTCTATAAGTAGACATGTTCCCCTAACCAGACCCTCCCGTCAATAGGTTTTACAGTTTGCCAGGTAGTATGTCATCATTGTGTAATCAAGTTTGTTGTGCAAGTGTGCAAGCATCAGTCCGACGTCTGGCAGTTTGCCCTGCTTTATTAAATTGAGAATAAAATAGTACTTTGCCAAATTCTTTGAGTCTGTCTGGTTATTTGGTCTGAGATTTGTATTGGTAATCTTATCTAGTTCAATAGATGCTTGAAGGTGCTGGAGGACAACACTCTGTCTCCAGAACAAGTTATGAACATTGATAAGACTGGCCCAAGTCCATCATGTTGCTGAGCAAAGACCTGGAGACCCTACCATTCAAAGAACAGTTTAGCAATCCCTCACACCACTCAACTTAACCTCCGGTGCTCAACCCCTCCGCTGCTTATCATAACCATGCCAGCTACCTTTGGCAGCCATGCCCTCTATCTTTAACGCCCATGCCGTGTCACCTATGTACAGAGAGCTCTGTTTTCTACCCACCTGGGTCTGCTCTTTGTACATCCTTTCAAAGCCTGGGCATCTAAGCGGACATTAGGGTATAAGAGGATAACACACTCCCATGAATAGACTGTGACACTCCGGCACACAAGGATGGTCACAGCAGCATCCAGTTAAAGTGGGTCTGGAGCTCTGTTGCCATTGGCTGAGGCTGCAGGCCCTCTGCGAACCATCACCGATTGCAATTCTAGAAGACACGATATATATATGTAGGGCAACACATGTTGAGGCATCTAGCAGTGCAAGATAGAAATAAAGTAGTGTAGACGACCCCCGACCCATATGTCTTGGGTTGGGGGTAACACGGGTGGTTGATTTTGCACTCGCTGCTGGGGTTTTTTCTGCGCACCTGCCTCCTTCAGCAGTAGGGGAAAGGGAGCCAGAAAGGGGGTTTACATATTACGCATGTCCTCGTGTGAGTAGGTGGCTGGCTACTTGCCACGATACTTGTGCACAACTTTATGACTTTGGGCACCCACTGGCCCTCTATGAATTCCCTACATCCACTGGCCTTCAGTGCGTTCCGTGCACCTTCTTGCCCTCTTTGGATGTCGTGCATTCCCTAACTCTGTACTGGTTGTATGCGCGTCCTTGCTCCCAATGAGTTCTGTGCAGCCACTACCCCTCTATGAGTTCTGTGCACTCACTGAACCTCTATGAGTTATGTGCAAGCAGTCGTCCTCTATATCTTCCGTGCACTCACTGCCCCTCTATGAGTTCTGTGCACTCACTGGACCTCTATGAGTTCTGTGCAAGCAGTGGTCCTCTATATCCTCCGTGCACCCATTGCCCCTCTATGAGTTATGTGCACCCACTGCCTCTCTATGAGTTATGTGCACCCACTGCCCCTCTATGAGTTCTGTGCACCCACTGCCCCTCTATGAGTGCTGTGCACCCACTGGACCTCTATGAGTTCTGTGCAAGCAGTGGTCCTCTATATCCCCCGGGCACCCACTGCCCCTCCATGAGTTCTGTGCACCCACTGGACCTCTATGAGTTCTGTGCAAGCAGTGGTCCTCTATATTCTCTCTGCACCCACTGCCCCTGTATGGGTTCCGTGCATCCACTGACCCTGTATAGTCTCTGTGCACCCACTGCCCCTCTATGAGTTCTGTGCACCCATTGCCTCTCTATGAGTTCTGTGTACCCACTGCCCCTCTATGAGTTCTGTGCACCCACTAGACGTCTATGTGTTCTGTGCACCCACTGGACCTCTATGAGTTCTATACAAGCAGTTGTCCTCTATATCCTCCGTGCACCCACTGCCCCTCTATGTGCTCTGTGCACCCACTGGACCTCTATGAGATCTGTGCACCCACTGCACCTCTATGAGTTCAATGCATCAACATGTCCTCTTTATGTTCTCTGCACCCACTGCCCCTGTATGGGTTCCGTGCATCCACTGGCCCTCTATAGTCTCTGTGTACCTACTGACCCTCTATGAGTTCTGTGCACCCATTGCCCCTCTATGAGTTCAATGCATCAACATGTCCTCTTTATGTTCTCTGCACCCACTGCCCCTGTATGGGTTCCCTGCATCCACTGGCCCTCTATAGTCTCTGTGCACCCACTGCCCCTCTATGTGTTCTGTGCACCCATTGCCTCTCTATGAGTTCTGTGCACCCACTGCCCCTCTATGAGTTCTGTGCACCCACTAGACCTCTATGTGTTCTGTGCACCCACTGGACCTCTATGAGTTCTATACAAGCAGTGGTCCTCTATATCCTCCGTGCACCCACTGCCCCTCTATGTGCTCTGTGCACCCACTGGACCTCTATGAGATCTGTGCACCCACTGCACCTCTATGAGTTCAATGCATCAACATGTCCTCTTTTTGTTCTCTGCACCCACTGCCCCTGTATGGATTCCGTGCATCCACTGGCCCTCTATAGTCTCTGTGTACCTACTGACCCTCTATGAGTTCTGTGCACCCATTGCCCTTTTATTAGTTCCAAATATCCGCTATCCCTGCATGGGTTCTGTTCAACCACTGTCCTTGTAAGCGTTCTGTGCGCCCACGGGTCCTCTGTGGGTTCTGTGCACCCACTATTTCTCTAAATATACGACGGCATGCTATGGTTCTTTCTTTACAGCAACACTAGTTTAGAATGGCCCCCCATTGCCCCGCAGTATAGATTGTCTGCTCCACTTTCAATGTTAACGTTATCGGGCCTGTTTTGTGCTCCTCACTGATGTGTGTATTCTCGCTTGTTGA
Source organism: Ambystoma mexicanum (assembly GCF_040938575.1). Classification (NCBI taxonomy): domain Eukaryota; kingdom Metazoa; phylum Chordata; class Amphibia; order Caudata; family Ambystomatidae; genus Ambystoma; species Ambystoma mexicanum. The sequence goes on from NC_090934.1 coordinate 64,936,244, forward strand.
CATTGCTTGGCTAGGGTTCATTGTTCCCACTGCATTGTGCTCCTTAGAATCCTAGAATACAGGTTTGCCAATGATATGAACTGTTTGCCACAGCAGTGATATGCTTTTCTTGTCGGCCAAATACTATATAAACAGACCAGCTATGCCACTCACGCACAGTACATTAAACTCCTTCACTATAGATATCAAAGAACATAACTCTACACCTCTAGAACCACCTTAAAAGCCACTGCCTGGCCAATGCACGCCTCCGCCACGGGCACACAACGCTCCCATCGTGACACAAATGCCCCTATGCCTTTGACGCAGGCCACCGAGAAACAGTACCTGAGGACTACCTAACTACAAGCACCAGCACCGCACACCACTAACATGTATTTTACCTGTCTCCCCACTAACCTAACCCGCCCCCTTCCGACCAAAGTGCCGTGAGACTATGGGCCCAATTCATGGAATATTTACCCGGTTCAAAGTGAATTTGCACTGCTAAGAAGTGATTTTGCACTGCCAACACAAATCCTGATTCATGGAACCGTGCAAAGTGTATTTGTGCATTGAATACTGGCATATTTAGGTAATAGAGTGAATCGTATTATACTTTGGCAAGCCTGTGCATCATAGTGTATTTTGGTAGCATCTTCAATAATGAAATCAGAAATATTCACAAGGCTGCCACTATATGGGTGGATATAGCACAGAAAGGCTATATGATGTCGCCTTAAGGCACTATGCAGGGTACATAGAGACTACAGTATCTAGGAAAGAGGCCATCAAGGATATGTTTATCAGACACTTGCCAAGCTGGCAGCTGAGATCTAAAGCCCATTGGACTTTTCAAATAACCAAATATGGGAATTTGAGAAGAGGAGGAAGCCCATTTCCAGTACCAGCTCCTAGAGCCAGGAGCCAGCTGCCATTTGAGATAATCGCAATCCAGGTCCGCCTACGACCCATGAAAATGATGCAATAATATATTTTTGCTCTTTTCTACTGACCTCACCCTAGGAGCTAGAATGAAAAGAGATAACTCTACTTGATTGTAGTGCCTGGAAGCCACAAAGTAGAATTGACCATGATAAACACTCCTACCTAAATACACAAGAATTCACACTCTCACCTAAGTATACCATGATGCACACTCTTACCTAAATACACAATGCTTCACACTCTTACATGTGCATACCATGAATCACACTCTTACCTAGGTATACCATGAATAACACTCTCATTTAAATAAATCATGTTCCACACTCTCACCTTAATATGCCATGATGAACACTCTCACCTAAATATGCCATGATGTACATATTTAGTTTATTGTGAGCACACTGCTGCATGCCCTTAGCTCATTATGAACGTGTTGCACCCAACTAGCTTAGTAAGTACACCATTTTGATGGACGTATTGCACCATGTACACCATAATACACATTCCTACCTAGGTAGACCGTGAATGACACTCTTACCTTAATAGGCCATAATGCACACTGTTACCCAAATACACCATGATTCACACTCGTACCTATGATTACAATGAATCACAGTCTTATCTAAATACACCATGATTCACACTCGTACCTACGATTACCATGAATCATAGTCTTATCTAAATACAACATGACCATCAATCATAGTCTTATCTAAATACACCATGATTCACACTCGTACCTACGATTACCATGAATCATAGTCTTATCTAAATACAAAATGATTCACACTTGTACCTATGATTACCATGAATCATAGGGCCTCATTACACGGATGGCGGTATGGGTTTACCGGTACCGGTATCATTACCGCCTTACTACGAGGTCCCTTTGCGGGTTAGGGAATTTAACGCCTGCTTTTTGCAGTCGTTAAAAAACAACCCGCAAAGGGACCAGTGGAGCTAATTGCGGTACCGTAATTAGCGCCTTATCCATTCCCATAGAGCCCCATGGGGCAAAAATGGGAATGGGGAAGGGCAATGGTGGAAGGGGGAATTACCGCCCCGCAAACCTTGGAATGGGGCGGTAATTCCCCTTTCCACCAAGGTGGTGCCGGTATTTTACCGGCATGAACCATGGCGCTAACAGCGCCATGGTTCACCGCCATCCGTGTAATGAGGCCCAAAGTCTTATCTAAATACACCTTGACCATGAATCATAGTCTTATCTAAATACACCATGATTCACACTCGTACCTACGATTACCATGAATCATAGTCTTATCTAAATACAACATGACCATGAATCATAGTCTTATCTAAATACAAAATGATTCACACTCGTACCTACGAATACCATGAATCATAGTCTTATCTAAATACACCATGACCATGAATCATAGTCTTATCTAAATACAAAATGATTCACACTTGTACCTATGATTACCATGAATCATAGGGCCTCATTACACGGATGGCGGTATGGGTTTACCGGTACCGGTATCTTTACCGCCTTACTACGAGGTCCCTTTGCGGGTTAGGGAATTTAACGCCTGCTTTTTGCAGTCGTTAAAAAACAACCCGCAAAGGGACCAGTGGAGCTAATTGCGGTACCGTAATTGGCGCCTTATCCATTCCCATAGAGCCCCATGGGGCAAAAATGGGAATGGGGAAGGGCAATGGTGGAAGGGGGAATTACCGCCCCGCAAACCTTGGAATGGGGCGGTAATTCCCCTTTCCACCAAGGTGGTGCCGGTATTTTACCGGCATGAACCATGGCGCTAACAGCGCCATGGTTCACCGCCATCCGTGTAATGAGGCCCAAAGTCTTATCTAAATACACCTTGACCATGAATCATAGTCTTATCTAAATACACCATGATTCACACTCGTACCTACGATTACCATGAATCATAGTCTTATCTAAATACAACATGACAATGAATCGTAGTCTTATCTAAATACACCATGATTCACACTCGTACCTACGAATACCATTAATCATAGTCTTATCTAAATACACCATGACCATGAATCATAGTCTTATCTAAATACACATTGATTCACACTTGTACCTATGATTACCATGAATCATAGTCTTATCTAGATACACCATGATTCACACTCGTACCTACGATTACCATGAATCATAGTCTTATCTAGATACACCATGATTCACACTCGTACCTACGATTACCATGAATCATAGTCTTATCTAAATACAACATGACAATGAATCATAGTCTTATCTAAATACACCATGATTCACACTTGTACCTACGATTACCATGAGACATGGTCTTATCTAAATGCACCATGATTCACATTCGTACCTATGATTACCATGAATCATAGTCTCATCTAAATACACCATGATTCACATTCGTACCTATGATTACCATGAATCATAGTCTCATCTAAATACACCATGATTCACACTTGTACCTATGATTACCATGAATCATAGTCTTATCTAAATACACCATGATTCAGACTTATACCTACGAATACCATGAATCATAGTCGTATCTAAATACACCATGACCATGAATCATAGTCTTATCTAAATACAAAATGATTCACACTTGTAACTATGATTACCATGAATCATAGGGCCTCATTACACAGATGGCGGTAAGGGTTTACCGGTACCGGTATTTTACCGGTACCGGTAAATCCTTATCGCCTTACTACGAGGTCCCTTTGCGGGTTGGGGAATTTAACGCCTGCTTTTTGCAGTCGTTAAAAAACAACCCGCAAAGGGACCAGTGGAGCTAATTGCGGTACCGTAATTAGCGCCTTCTCCATTCCCATAGAGCCCCATGGGGCAAAAATGGGAATGGGGAAGGGCAATGGTGGAAGGGGGAATGACTGCCCCGCAAACCTTGGAATGGGGCAGTAATTCCCCTTTCCACCAAGGTGGTGCCGGTATTTTACCGGCATGAACCATGGCGCTAATAGCACCATGTTTCACCGCCATCCGTGTAATGAGGCCCAAAGTCTTATCTAAATACTCCTTGACCATGAATCATAGTCTTATCTAAATACACCATGATTCACACTCGTACCTATGATTACCATGAATCATAGTCTTATCTAAATACACCATGACCATGAATCATAGTCTTATCTAGATACACCATGATTCACACTTGTACCTACGATTACCATGAATCATAGTCTTATCTAGATACACCATGATTCACACTCGTACCTACGATTACCATGAATCATAGTCTTATCTAAATACAACATGACAATGAATCATAGTCTTATCTAAATACACCATGATTCACACTTGTACCTACGATTACCATGAGACATGGTCTTATCTAAATACACCATGATTCACATTCGTACCTATGATTACCATGAATCATAGTCTTATCTAAATACACCATGTTTCACACTCATACCTACGATTACCATGAATCATAGTCTTATCTAAATACAACATGACCATGAATCATAGTCTTATCTAAATACACCATGATTCACATTCTAACCTACGATTACCATGAATCATAGTCTTATCTAAATACACAATGATTCACACTTGTACCTACGATTACCATGAGACATGGTCTTATCTAAATACACCATGATACACACTTGTACCTACGATAACCATGAATCATAGTCTTATCTAAATACACCATGATTCACACTCGTGCCTACGATTACCATAAATCATACTCTTACCTAAATACACCATGGCCATGAATCATAGTCTTATCTAAATACACCATGATTCACACTTGTACCTATGATTACCATGAATCATAGTCTTATCTAAATACACCATGATTCACACTTGTACCTATGATTACCATGAATCATAGTCTTATCTAAATACACCATGATTCACACTCGTGCATACGATTACCATGAATCATACTCTTACCTAAATACACCATGGCCATGAATCATAGTCTTATCTAAATACACCTTGATTCACACTTGTACCTATGATTACCATGAATCATAGTCTTATCTAAATACACCATGATTCAGACTTATACCTACGAATACCATGAACCATAGTCTTAGCTAAATACACCATGACCATGAATCATAGGCTTATCTAAATATACCATGATTCACACTTGTACCTATGATTACAATGAATCATAGTCTTATCTAAATACACCATGATTCTCACCCGTACCTACGATTACCATGAAACATAGTCTTATCCAAATACACCATGATTCACACTCGTACCTACGATTACCATGAATCATAGTCTTATCTAAATACACCATGATTCACACTTGTACCTACGATTACCATGAGTCATGGTCTTATCTAAATACACTATGATTCACACTCGTACCTACGATTGCCATGAATCATAGTCTTATCTAAATACACCATGATTCACATTCGTACCTACGATTACCATGAATCATAGTCATATCTAAATACACCATGATTCACATTCGTACCTATGATTACCATGAATCATAGTCTTATCTAAATATACCATGATTCACACTCGTACCTACGATTACCATGAATCATAGTCTTATCTAAATACACCATGATTCACACTCGTACCTACGATTACCATGAATCATAGTCTTATCTAAATACACCATGATTCACACTCGTACCTACGATTACCATGAATCATAGTCTTATCTAAATACACCATGACCATCAATCATAGTCTTATCTAAATACACCATGATTTACACTCGTACCTACGATTACCATGAATCATAGTCTTATCTAAATACACCATGATTCACACTCGTGCCTACGATTACCATGAATCATACTCTTACCTAAATACACCATGGCCATGAATCATAGTCTTATCTAAATACACCTTGATTCACACTTGTACCTATGATTAGCATGAATCATAGTCTTATCTAAATACACCATGATTCAGACTTATACCTACGAATACCATCAACCATAGTCTTAGCTAAATACACCATGACCATGAATCATAGGCTTATCTAAATATACCATGATTCACACTTGTACCTATGATTACAATGAATCATAGTCTTATCTAAATACACCATGATTCTCACCCGTACCTATGATTACCATGAAACATAGTCTTATCCAAATACACCATGATTCACACTCGTACCTACGATTACCATGAATCATAGTCTTATCTAAATACACCATGATTCACACTTGTACCTATGATTACCATGAGTCATGGTCTTATCTAAATACACTATGATTCACACTCGTGCCTACGATTGCCATGAATCATAGTCTTATCTAAATACACCATGATTCACATTCGTACCTACGATTACCATGAATCATAGTCATATCTAAATACACCATGACCATGAATCATAGTCTTATCTAAATACACCATGATTCACATTTATACCTATGATTACCATAATCATAGTCTTATCTAAATACACCATGATTCACATTCGTACCTATGATTACCATGAATCATAGTCTTATCTAAATACACCATGATTCACACTCGTACCTACGATTACCATGAATCATAGTCTTATCTAAATACACCATGATTTACACTCGTACCTACGATTACCATGAATCATAGTCTTATCTAAATACACCATGACCATCAATCATAGTCTTATCTAAAAACACCATGACCATCAATCATAGTCTTATATAAATACACCATCATTCACACTCGTACCTACGATTACCATGAATCATAGTCTTATCTAAATACACCATGATTCACACTTGTACCTACGATTACCATGAATCATAGTCTTATCTAAATACACCATGACCATGAATCATAGTCTTATCTAAATACACCATGATTCACACTCGTACCTACGATTACCATGAATCATAGTCTTATCTAAATACACCATGATTCACACTCGTACCTAGGATTACCATGAATCACAGTCTTATCTAAATACACCATGAACATGAATCATAGGGGGTCATTACGACTTGGGCGGTAAGGGATACAGGGCACCGGTAAGGAGACCAGTGCCGGTAATCCCTTACCACCCTATTCCAAGGTCCCTTGGCGGGGACCGTAAGGAACATGTGGTCTGACCACACATCGCTTTCGGGTCCCGCTAAGCGACCAGGGTGCTTGTAACAGGCTTGCAAGTCGCGAGCCCGTTATTAGCGCCCTCCCCATTTCCATTGAGCCCTATGGGGGCTCAAATGGGAATGGGGAATGGTTTGTTCAATGGGGACTTACCGGTCCCGCCAGGGTCAGACTGCACCGGTAAGTTCCCATTGAACAAGACCAGTGCCAGTCCCAGTATTGGAGGCAGCCATAGCGCAAACAGCGCCATGGCTACCTCCAATCTCGGAATGAGGACCATAGTCTTATCTAAATACACCAAGATTCACACTCGTACCTACGATTACCATGAATCATAGTCTTATCTAAATACACCATGACCATGAATCATAGTATTATCTAACACCATGATTCACACTCGTACCTACGATTACCATGAATCATAGTCTTATCTAAATACACCATGATTCACACTCGTACCTACGATTACCATGAATCATAGTCTTATATAAATACACCATGATTCACACTCGTACCTACGATAACCATGAATCATAGGCTTATCTAAATACACCATGATTCACACTCGTACCTATGATTACCATGAATCATAGGCTTATCTAAATACACCATGATTCACACTCGTACCTACGATTACCATGAATCATAGTCTTATATAAATACACCATGATTCACACTCGTACCTACGATTACCATGAATCATAGTCTTATATAAATACACCATGATTCACACTCATACCTACGATTACTATGAATCATAGGCTTATCTAAATACACTATGATTCACACCCTCACCTTAGTATACCATGATGCACTCTCTCACCTTAGTAATCCATGATGCACACTCTTACCCAAGTTTAACATGTTCACACTCTTTCTTTAATAGGCCATGATGCATACTGTTACTCAAATACACCATGATTCACACTCGCATCTAGGTTTACCATGAATCACTCTTACCCAAGTATAGCATGATTCACTCTCTCATAGGCCATGATGAACACGCTTTACATTAATACACTATGTTGCACAAGCTTGCCTAAGTATAACATGACTAACAATCTTAACTTGATAGGGCATGTGAGCATGTTACTGCATGCCCTTAGCTCATTAAGAACATGTTATGCATGCAGCTATCTTAGTAAGTACACCATTTTGATAGAAGTACCTCACTATGAACACCCTGATTCACACTCTTAGATCACAACTTATGTAATGTTTCATGAGTTTGCTCACTAGACACACCTAATGCACTCTGTGACCTTCCTCAGTAATCCAGAGTTCATCGTTTTAGCCCACTAAGTAAACCAAAACCCACACTTTTAGACATCAATGCACAAGAGTTATGGTGAAGCCATTATAAATAAATGCATGAAACCAAATACAAATGCAACATGATGTATGCTCTTAAATTGCAGTGTACACCATGGTAAGTTATTCGGTACAAGAAATCTCACTCTCCATTCACTAAATACGCAGACAGGCCAGAACTGTACAAGTGCAATGTAATATACGCTGCCGGCTCAGCGAGTACACAACGCAGGACACTCTTCGTAAATTAGGTACAACAGAATGCTTAATGTAGAGGAGCAGGTGGATGCCATTTCCCTACCTCTTGCGCCCTCTCTGCCGTCATATTGTAACAGTAGGAGAAGAGCTATATGTGGGACTCCATGTGTTGTACCAATACCACATCAAGTGCACAAAATACTATATGCACTCAGACAACCGTATCGAATGTATCTTTGCACTGAGAGAGTGGAAGGATATCGTGTAGAAGGATATTGTGTGGAAGGATATTGTGTGGAAGGATGTCAGCACGCACCATTGGACATCACGGAGCGCTGAGTGAAATGTGATGAGGACAGAGTGAGGGTTTGAAGAAGATGTGCAAAGACATACTGTAACGATATGAAAATACTTAAGAGTAACAATGTAACTGAAGTGACAAGAGAAACATGTACGAAATAAGAGTAATCATTTATGCAACAAGAAGTTACAGTCCCTTGCTGATAAATAGGTATAAATATGCAGCAAGGCAAGGTAGATAAGATATACAGCAGCTTGCTATAGAGGAATATGTAACGTGGCGAGGACTGCCATAATAAAAATAATGGACACTGGCTTGTGCTAATATTTGATCCAGCTACCTAAGAAACAGACCAGGGTTGCATAGTCAAGAGATTTTGGAAAACAGCAGTGTGTGCAAAACGAAGAGGAGTCTATATTGGCCTGGAATCAAGTAGTCCATTTTTAAGGACTTTTTAAGGAGCTATAGCCATGGTCGTAAAACATATTTCACTTAGATTAAAAAAGAAGAAAACATTTGCAAGAGCCAAGCATTGGACAAATAAAACGTGCATAAAGTCTATACAAGATAGAGTAAGCAAGTCTCTAGAGGCCAAGAGTAGCAATGACACCCAGCATAACTGAATCAAATAGCAGTAAATAGGAGGTCAAGATGGACACATTTGTGGTCTCTTCATACGTTATTAAGAAGTCGAATACAAGGGCTATTCGTTAAACTTTAGATGAAGATAGTGATTTGTTACACTCACTTGAATGTCCCAGAACAGAGAGCAGGCTGCAAGGTCAACTACAGACGGGAAACCTTGGCTCATGGACGGATTGGTGAGAGTTGATGGACTAATTAGGAAAGTGGGGAGTAATCTGATGTGACTCAAGCACCAGGGTTTGTTTTGCTTATGTGCTGCTAGCCGAGCCGAATGTCCAGGGTTGGGTGGGAATGCCAGCCAATCAGTGGGCATATATGGCAAGCTGCTATACAATGTTGCATAGACCAATCCACTGCCATTTTGTCCGCTATAATCAGCATCATATGTACTTAGAGGTAGTTTGAGGCGTGTTTTACAGATAACAGACAGCCGATGAAGTACTAACCCATATGTATTCTATAAGTAGATATGTTACCCTAATCAATCCCTCCCGTCAATAGGTTTTAAAGTTTGCCACATAGGATGATGTCACAGATGACACATATTGGGGTACAAAACCTCTGTTTAATCAGGGGGGGCTGGGTGTGTGTGTGCGTGTGTAAGCATCAGTCAGATATATGCCAGTTTTCCTTGCTTTATTAAATTGAGAATAAAGTAGTACGTTGCCCTAGTCTTAGAGTTTGTCCGTTATTTGGTCTGAGACTTTTATTGGTAATGCCATCTAGAACAATAGATGCTTGAAGGTGCTGAGCTCCTAGTAGATGCCTTGCTGTGCTGAGACTGAGAGGGCCCTGGTCTGTGCCGAACTGAGCACATGGCAGCAGCATCAAACGACTCTAAGAAGCAGGGGCTGTCTCGTGTAAACCAAGATGTCCGCCGCCAGTTTACCCACTAGGATCTTACCGTACTTAGCTTCGTAGCCTGTCAACACTCTGCAATCTATCAGTAGTCAGGAGCAGCTCAGTCATCATCACTTAGAATCTGAGGATCAGCTGACATTCACACATCTCATCCTCAATCTTCAATTTACTGCCACCGTGTCCCAAGATGGCCACCATCGAAAAACATGCATCCTCTCTGACAGTTAATGGCATTCCAGGAGCACCTCTGCTACCAGCTGAGATCAGCAGCTGACCAAGGCACCTACGTGTTGACTCCACGTGCCTGGCAACGTGCTGTGCTCGGTTCAATGCTTATTACGCTAAATGGAAGAAAAAAAAAAAAAAAAAAACAAGCTGAACGCAAGCCCACCATGGGGGACGCTACAAAGAAGAGCTGATTGCCTTTAAGATGTCAGTGACACCGCTAAATAGAATGACGTGCTTATTACATGCGTGCAAGGAAGCTGAGTGGGTGAGCGAGCCCATTGCAGGGATCTTTCAACCACCTCTAGGTCAGAGGTTCAACGGCCAGTGGGGCAGGACCACCTTTTCTGCTTTTGAGGCGAGGAGAATGGGAATGGTTCAGTTTAGAAATATCAGCTATTTTCAGAGTTTGGATAACTCTTTGAGGCTTTAATAAAGCATAAGGCAATCTTACTGGGAATTGTTAGTATGTTTAATACCTTTCGGTGGCGCAGTCGCGGAATGCGGTGCAAGGCCTAATGCAACCTGAATGCAAATACATGGTTGGGCTTCAAGAAGCGTTTGAAGCGCTGGCCTTACCCAAAATGTTCGGAACCAAAACAGCCAATCGGAAGCAAAAAATGGGCTGTGCAGTCTGAACTCGATTTTTTGAAGATGTTTCTCCAAAATCTCTCAGACAGTATCATCCTATTGTGCTTCCAAGAAGATTTAATTTGCTGGCACATAAGAGAGGTCTTCATGCAGCAGGCTGGCGTGCAGCTAAAGTAGCATAACATGATTGCAGGTGTTCATATGCTAGGGTGACCAGATACAAAAAAAAGAAAAGAAAAACGGAACAGGCCATAGAAATAAAAGTAGGACTAAAATAACCACAGCTACAGCTGTAGTTCTACCTCTATGTTGCTCGCCTATTGCAAGGGGGCGAGGGGTGTGCTCACAGGCACACCCTTCTCATTGGAGGAGAGTGGCGGGGAGGGGTTTGGGGATGGAATGGGGGCCTGAAAAGCATTCACGCCCCCATTCACGCACAGGAAGAGTTGTGCCAGACCCCATTTCAGGATTTCAAAATCGGGTCCGGGCAAAAACTGGGACCGTAGCCACCCACCCTTCCAATCCCGAGACGGGGTTTATAAAATTAAAATAAAAAACTACCGGGACCCTGGGGACAGAGGGCGATTTCCCAGAACTGTCCCGAGAAAATCGTGATGTCTGATCACCCAATCACATGCCAGAGAGCAGGCTCAGGTGCAATGACACAACCTTACAGGCTGACGTGGAGCTTGGTCCCAAAACCGGAAGTCACCACAACTGGAAAGACATCTCTAGGACAAGAACCTGTCAAGCATGAAGGGGATTAGAAAAGAATGTGGGAACAGGGAGACTCCTTGCAGGGCTGAGATTCACACACACACGCCACAACAGAACTGTATTTTCCCGCTGCATCCTCCAGCCCGTGTTTGCAGCGTCTATTTCGCTCTGCATCACCCTCTTATCGTGCTCATTGTCTTTTCTTTGGCAAACTTGGATCACCCTGGCAGGGCAAAGGAAACCACTCCACAGGCAAGTCCATCTGCCCAGAGACTACTACAGTGATGATTTGGTGCAACACAAAACCTTAATAACTTAACATAGCAAAACAGCATATCCTTCCTGGCTGATGCCAGTGAAAGGCTGGTAGGGCTGTGGCAACAGATTCAGACATGTGGCTGAATCTTGCCTAGTCCCATCGGCCTTCGTCCTCCCTGCTCTGGTGAGTACACCTTTGCTGTCTCTCAGCCATCCTGCACTGATGTTCTCCAAGCAGTCTTTTCGGAGACAGCGATTGTTTGTTTTTCTACTCCTTTTTGCAATTTGTACAGTGAGCACTAAGGGCCCGATCGATACATGAAATATTTGCACGGTTCAAAGTGACTTTGTACTGCTGAAAAGTGACATTACACTGCCGACATAAACTCTAATTCATGGAACCCTGCAACGTGTATTGTTGTTGTGCAAAGTCCGGGCAAAGTCAGCGCATAGCCATTTTTGAAGTATAAAATGACTTTGCTATTACTTTGCACAGCAAAAATACACTTTGCACAGTTCCATGAATCCGGAAGTGTGTCAGCAGTGCAAAGGGACTTCTCAGCAGTGCAAATTCACTTTGAACCGGGCAAATATTCCACGAATTGGGCCCTGAGGGCGTAATTGCGTCAAAGTGCTGCGCACTGCCCACCCCAGGGATGGGAAAGGTCCTAGTAGTGATGGCGTGGTGAAGGAGCGTGGGGCACAGAAAGGCACGAGGAGCCACAATCCTTCAGAAAATAGTGAAAATGAAACCTAGCTCAGTGGGGTTCCTCCCAAAGGGAAAGGTGGCTTTTTGAGTAAAGGTAACCACCGCCCCCAAGAAATAAGCAGATCAAGCTGTTAAGATGAATACATAGCATTCAGACCATTGCCATTGCATTTGGTGATAATAACACCAGCTACTGCAGTGCTTAGAAACGCTGGGCATAAAGCACTACATAAGAACACATTGTTATTATTATTATTACAATAATAACAATACAAATAACATAAATTATTATTAGTATTAATAACAACAACAATAATAATAACAATGATTAATAATAATAATAATAATAATAATAATCATAATCATAATAATAATAATAATAACGTGTGTGTTTAAGTATACTATTTGATATAGGTTGTCCGTACCCTATGTATTTTCTTTTTAGGTGTCTTAGCCAAACACAAGAACAGTCGTTTTTTTTAAAAATGCACATGTCCAGTAAAACAACCTTAAACTGACCTGTGACTGCTCTGAATCGATTCTGAAATCGTGCACATATGTAACCCCCCTCACTCTGTTCTAAAGGCCCTGATGATGTCACCGTTTACTAACGTGCACCCACAGAATGAGCTGCGACTTATGTCAGTGTCCGGCGGGAGGACATGAGCAAGAGTGGGTGCAAGGAAGCAGCCACTACTGCGTCCCTGCAGCAGGGGCCAGGCCAGTCCTCAGCCAGTCCTCAGCCAGTCGCCAGCCAGTCTCAGGTGCTAGAAGGCTTCTGGGTCGGACTGGGACAAGAAATAGGCCCGGTCACCCAAAATAAGTGCCTCACCACTCGCCTCAAAAAAGTGGCCCACCCCTATCTCACGGTCCTTGACCGCTGATGACATCACAATGTCATTTGACCCCCACCCCAAAGTGACATCCTGGGAAGCGAGGAAACACGACCTTTCACCCTTTGACAAAACAGGAAGTGGCATCAAATAGCATTGTTCCTAAGTACACTCAATTTCTGTGAATCCAAGCAGAGGTCCAAGGCCAAATGATGATATGTTATTGTATAGCACTTACGCTTAAGCTCTTTTTTTATAGAACAAATATGCATACAATATCACCCAACATGTGTTGGTACTCATTTATCGACCTCAGAAAGATGAAAGGCTTTTTGAAAAGAAACCGGCCCCCACTCCCCAGGGACGATTTCGGCCTGACCATGGGCCGAAAGGCCGAGGGGCCAATCCGACCGTGGGCTTCTCATTCAAGGACGGTGAGTTCATGCGAGGGGAAGGGTAGCTCAGGTTCCATAATGGCATCGATGGAACATGTCTGCTTCCTTATGTGTGTGGGTACAATATGCCACAGTCCGCTGCCAGCCTGATTTAGTGCTGTGTTGGTAATGGAAGGAGACACACCGCGCATGGAAACTGTATACGCCTATTTCCCTGCAGGGTCTGAAACAGAAATGGACTTGCAAAATATATCTCTTGCCCCCAACTTTGTCTCTAAAGGACGCAGGGCTCAGGTTCAGTCTCGCTACCAAGTGAAGGGTTTCATTTACTCAGTAAGTTGACCGAGTGTTTGCCAGTAGCATTGGTCGTCGTGCACATGAACAGCTAGAATCTGGCCTTCACCTGGCACGACCAGCCTGGCTTCCTGGCCTGTAATCACAAACTTACTGTTGTTTAGCAGAAACACAAAGAGGTGTATTCCTCAACACAATATGCACAGCACTCCTCCCTCCACCACTTCGGAAACCCATAACTATAGCTTCAAGGCAGACATGGATGCCGCGAGAAGAGCGCGCGTCACGGCGACAACACTATGTTTTCACTTCAGAAAAGCAGTGTTAGGATTATTTCTGCATTGATGTAATACATTCTGGACTCTAGCCCTGGTGTACATTTACTAAGTTGTTTTGATCCTTAAGTGACCGCAGCTCAAAATGAAAGTTGGGAATGGATTTGAAATTGCAAAGTTATGCAATGTTATTCAATCTTTATACGGCGCCGAATCGCAAGTGGACTAATGTTCCTGTTCTCCTAATCTGCCAGAAAACGCCTTCAAGGAAACCTACACACTTTAGAGTAACTCCCTCGATTCCACATCATAAAACATATGAGACACCAGAACTACCAGGTGTGCACCCGAGACAAGTACCCTGAGTACTGCCCAACTTATTAAGCACCCGTGGAAGAACTCGGGAGAGGAGAGAAGCCACACACAAGAACATAGATGCAGCGAGGAAATTGGGAGGAGGAGAGGAGATCAAAAGAGAGAAGTGAAGATGAGAGGAGAGGAGAAGGCACATGCATGTGGAGAGGAGATGAGCTAGGGAAGAGAAGATGAGAGGAGGTGGCACATGCATGCATGTGGAGATGAGATAAGAAAGGGAAGTGGAGAGGAGATGAGGTAGGGCAGTGAAGAGGAGAGGAGATGGCACATGCATGTGGAGAGGAGATGGGATAGTGAATAGGAGAGGAAATGTCACGTGCATGTGAGAGGAGATGAGATAGGGAAGTGAAGAGGAGATGAGGTAGGGCAGTGAAGAGGAGAGGAGATGAGGTAGGGCAGTGAAGAGGAGAGGAGATGGCACATGAATGTGGAGAGGAGATGAGCTAGGGAAGAGAAGATGAGAGGAGGTGGCACATGCATGCATGTGGAGATGAGATAAGAAAGGGAAGTGGAGAGGAGATGAGGTTGGGCAGTGAAGAGGAGAGGAGATGGCACATGCATGTGGAGAGGAGATGGATAGTGAATAGGAGAGGAAATGTCACGTGCATGTGAGAGGAGATGAGATAGGGAAGTGAAGAGGAGAGGAGATGAGGTAGGGCAGTGAAGAGGAGAGGAGATGAGGTAGGGCAGTGAAGAGGAGAGGAGATGGCACATGAATGCAGAAAGGAGATGAGATAGTGAATAGGAGAGACAATGGCACATGAACGTGGAGGGACTATGAGATGGGTAAGTTAAGAGGAGAGGAGATTATATATTAGTGGAGACTAACAGATACAGTGATGTGAGGAGCAGATGGGTGAGATGAAGAGTAGAGAGGGTGGAGAGTAGTAGAGCATAGAAGAGGAACATGTAGCGGGTAGGAGCTGTCATATGTTGAGAGGCGAGGTGGTGAAGAGATAAGATCGGGAAGTGGAGAAGAGACAGGGTGGGGTAGTGGGGAGGAGAAGGGAATGTGGAGAGGAAAGGCAACAGGGAAGTGAAGAGGAGACAGGGTGGGGTAGTGGGGAGGAGAAGGGAATGTGGAGAGGA
Source organism: Ambystoma mexicanum (assembly GCF_040938575.1). Classification (NCBI taxonomy): domain Eukaryota; kingdom Metazoa; phylum Chordata; class Amphibia; order Caudata; family Ambystomatidae; genus Ambystoma; species Ambystoma mexicanum. The sequence continues at coordinate 64,952,282 of NC_090934.1, forward strand.
AAGGCAATAGTGAAGTGAAGAGGAGACAGGGTGGGGAAGTGGGGAGGAGAAGGGAATGTGGAGAGGAAAGGCAATATGGAAGTGAAGAGGAGGCAGGGTGGGGAAGTGGGGAGGAGAAGGGAATGTGGAGAGGAAAGGCAACAGGGAAGTGAAGAGGAGACAGGGTGGGGGAGTGGGAAGGAGAAAGGAATGTGGAGAGGAAAGGCAACAGGGAAGTGAAGAGGAGACAGGGTGAGGGAGTGGGGCGGAGAAGGGAATGCGGAGAGGAAAGGCAATAGGGAAGTGAAGAGAAGACTGGGTGGGGGAGTGGGGAGGAGAAGGGAATGTGGAGAGGGCAGGCAATAGGGAAGTGAAGAGGAGGCAGGGTGGGGCAGTGGGGAGGAGAAGGGAATGTGGAGAGTAAAGGCAATAGGGAAGTGAAGAGGAGACTGGGTGGGGGAGTGGGGAGGAGAAGGGAATGTGGAGAGGGTAGGCAATAGGGAAGTGAAGAGGAGGCAGGGTGGGGCAGTGGGGAGGAGAAGGGAATGTGGAGAGGAAAGGCAATAGGGAAGTGAAGAGGAGACAGGGTGAGGAAGTGGGGAGGAGAAGGGAATGTGGAGAGGAAAGGCAATAGTGAAGTGAAGAGGAGACAGGGTGGGGAAGTGGGGAGGAGAATGGAATGTGGAGAGGAAAGGCAATATGGAAGGGAAGAGGTGGCAGGGTGGGGAAGTGGGGTGGAGAAGGGAATGTGGAGAGGAAAGGCAACAGGGAAGTGAAGAGGAGACAGGGCGGGGGAGTGGGGAGGAGAAAGGAATGTGGAGAGGAAAGGCAACAGAGAAGTGAAGAGGAGACAGGGTGAGGGAATGGGGAGGAGAAGGGAATGCGGAGAGGAAAGGCAATAGGGAAGTGAAGAGGAGACTGGGTGGGGGAGTGGGGAGGAGAAGGGAATGTGTAGAGGGCAGGCAATAGGGAAGTGGAGAAGAGACAGGGTGGGGAAGTGGGGAGGAGAAGGAAATGTGGAGAGGAAAGGCAATAGTGAAGTGAAGAGGAGGCAGGGTGGGGAAGTGGGGAAGAGAAGGGAATGTGGAGAGGAAAGGCAATATGGAAGTGAAGAGGTGGCAGGGTGGGGAAGTGGGGTGGAGAAGGGAATGTGGAGAGGAAAGGCAACAGGGAAGTGAAGAGGAGACAGGGCGGGGGAGTGGGGAGGAGAAAGGAATGTGGAGAGGAAAGGCAACAGGGAAGTGAAGAGGAGACAGGGTGAGGGAGTGGGGAGGAGAAGGGAATGCGGAGAGGAAAGGCAATAGGGAAGTGAAGAGGAGACTGGGTGGGGGAGTGGGGAGGAGAAGGGAATGTGTAGAGGGCAGGCAATAGGGAAGTGGAGAAGAGACAGGGTGGGGAAGTGGGGAGGAGAAGGAAATGTGGAGAGGAAAGGCAATAGTGAAGTGAAGAGGAGACAGGGTGGGGAAGTGGGGAGGAGAAGGGAATGTGGAGAGGAAAGGCAATATGGAAGTGAAAAGGTGGCAGGGTGGGGAAGTGGGGTGGAGAAGGGAATGTGGAGAGGAAAGGCAACAGGGAAGTGAAGAGGAGACAGGGCGGGGGAGTGGGGAGGAGAAAGGAATGTGGAGAGGAAAGGCAACAGGGAAGTGAAGAGGAGACAGGGTGAGGGAGTGGGGAGGAGAAGGGAATGCGGAGAGGAAAGGCAATAGGGAAGTGAAGAGGAGACTGGGTGGGGGAGTGGGGAGGAGAAGGGAATGTGGAGAGGGCAGGCAATAGGGAAGTGGAGAAGAGACAGGGTGGGGAAGTGGGACGGAGAAGGGAATGTGGAGAGGAAAGGCAACAGGGAAGTGAAGAGGAGACAGGGTGAGGGAGTGGGGAGACGAAGGGAATGTGGAGAGGAAAGGCAATAGGGAAGTGAAGAGGAGACTGGGTGAGGGAGTGGGGAGGAGAAGGGAATGCGGAGAGGAAAGGCAATAGGGAAGTGAAGAGGAGGCAGGGTGAGGGAGTGGGGAGGAGAAGGGAATGCGGAGAGGAAAGGCAACAGGGAAGTGAAGAGGAGACAGGGTGGGGGAGTGGGGAGGAGAAGGGAATCTGGAGAGGAAAGGCAACAGGGAAGTAAAGAGGAGACTGGGTGGGGGAGTGGGGAGGAGAAGGGAATCTGGAGAGGAAAGGCAACAGGGACGTGAAGAGGAGACTGGGTGGGGGAGTGGGGAGGAGAAGGGAATCTGGAGAGGAAAGGCAATAGGGAAGTGAAGAGGAGGCAGGGTGAGGGAGTGGGGAGGAGAAGGGAATGTGGAGAGGGCAGGCAATAGGGAAGTGAAGAGGAGACTGGGTGAGGGAGTGGGGAGGAGAAGGGAATGCGGAGAGGAAAGGCAATAGGGAAGTGAAGAGGAGGCAGGGTGAGGGAGTGGGGAGGAGAAGGGAATGCGGAGAGGGCAGGCAATAGGGAAGTGAAGAGGAGACTGGGTGAGGGAGTGGGGAGGAGAAGGGAATGCGGAGAGGAAAGGCAATAGGGAAGTGAAGAGGAGGCAGGGTGAGGGAGTGGGGAGGAGAAGGGAATGCGGAGAGGAAAGGCAACAGGGAAGTAAAGAGGAGACAGGGTGGGGGAGTGGGGAGGAGAAGGGAATCTGGAGAGGAAAGGCAACAGGGAAGTGAAGAGGAGACTGGGTGGGGGAGTGGGGAGGAGAAGGGAATCTGGAGAGGAAAGGCAACAGGGAAGTGAAGAGGAGACTGGGTGGTGGAGTGGGGAGGAGAAGGGAATGTGGAGAGGAAAGGCAACAGGGAAGTGAAGAGGAGACTGGGTGGGGGAGTGGGGAGGAGAAGGGAATCTGGAGAGGAAAGGCAACAGGGAAGTGAAGAGGAGACTGGGTGGGGGAGTGGGGAGGAGAAGGGAATGTGGAGAGGAAAGGCAATAGGGAAGTGGAGACAGGGTGAGGGAGTGGGGAGGAGAAGGGAATGTGGAGAGGGCAGGCAATAGGGAAGTGAAGAGGAGACTGGGTGAGGGAGTGGGGAGGAGAAGGGAATTCGGAGAGGAAAGGCAATAGGGAAGTGAAGAGGAGACTGGGTGGGGGAGTGGGGAGGAGAAGGGAATCTGGAGAGGAAAGGCAACAGGGAAGTGAAGAGGAGATGAGACATTACATTTGGAGAGAACATTTGATGGGAAACTAAAGGGGAACGAATATGGCGAGGTGAAGACAGATCGGGAGAGAGAGTAGAGAAGATGGTGAGGAGTAGAGATTAGGGTAGGGAGGTGTAGAGGCTAAGAGATGGCAAATGTGGAGAGAAGAGGACACAGGGAGGGGAGTAGCAAGAAGAAGGGACGGTCGAGTTGAAAGGATATGGTGAAGTGGAGAGGAGATGGGCTGGAGGAAAGGACAGAAGAAGAGGAGAGAACTTGATAGGCACGTGGAGAAGGGAGGAGATGACATATGTAGAGAAATAAAGAGGGGGTGATGGAGAGAATAGCAGATGGGGAAGGAAATAATACGATGCGGAGCTGGAGAGGAAGTAGATGTGGAGGAGGAGGAGGTGCTAGCAGAGGGAGGAGGGGGGTGGAGAGGAGAGGAGATGATGATGTTGAGAGAAGACGCATGGAAGAGGAGATGGTTAGGTGGGGAATAGCACAGATGAGAAGACGAGAAGGGGAGAAGAGAGGAACCTAGAAGAGAAGACAGGAGAGGAAAGAAGAGGGGAGGCCTATTCGAAGGGAAGAGGAGATGAGATGTGGAGGCAAGGGGACATGCGAGGGAGGTGGACAGAGCATATAATAGCACATGTGGCGAGAAGACAAGGAGAGGGGAGATGCGGTTTGTGATTGGAAGGAGGCAATGAAAGTAGAGCAGAGGAGAGGAACAAAGAGGAAAGGAGGGGAGAGGAGAGGAGAGGAAGGTGGAGAGGTGAGGTGAGTAGAGGAGGGGAGAGGAGAGGAGAGGAAGGATGGGAGAGGAGAGGAGAGGAGAGGAAGATGAGAGGAGAGGTGAGGAGAGGAGGGGAGAGGAATGGAGAGGAAGGTGGAGAGGAGAGGAGCAGAGAGGAAAGGAGGGGAGAGGAGAGGAAAGTGGAGAGGAGAGGTGAGGAGAAAAGAGGTGGGGAGAGAAGAGAAGAGGAGAGGAAGGTGGATATGAGAGGGGCAGAGGGGAAAGGAGGGGAGAGGAGAGGGGAGGAGAGGCGACGAGAGGAGAGAGCAGGAGAGGAGAGGAGAGGAGAGCAGAGGAGAGGAGAGGAGAAAACAGGAGAGGAGAGGGTAGGAGAGGAGAGGAGAGAACAGGAGAGGAGAGGGGAGGGGAGGATAGAAGAGGAGAGGAGAGGAGAGGAGAGGAGAGGGGAGGAGAGGAGAGGAGAGGAGAGGAGAGAACAGGAGAGGAGAGGAGAGGAGAGGGGAGGAGAGAAGAGGAGAGGAGAGGAGAAAACAGGAGAGGAGAGGAGAGGGCAGGAGAGGGGAGGAGAGGAGAGGAGAGAACAGGAGAGGAGAGGGGAGGAGAGGAGAGGAGAGAACAGGAGCGGAGAGGAGAGGAGAGGTGAGGAGAGGAGAAGAGAGGAGAGAACAGGAGAGGAGCGTAGAGGAGACGAGAGGAGAGGAGAGGAGAGGAAAGTGGAGAGAGGAGGTTGTTTATGTGTATGGAAGAGGAAAGATGAACTAGCTGAAATGTGTGTCATTTTTTTTGTATATGCAGTAGCCGAAAATATCCTGCATTGGTATGATATTTTTAGTCAGCACGCACAACATAGGTTTACGTCCCAGCCGCACAAACTCAGCGTGTTACCCTTTCAAGAATGATACGCTGGCTATGAAGAGTAATGATCATGCCTGTTATTAGAGCGCTTAGAAGAGGTAGCGATCCGGCATTGAGCACTACAGTATTTAAAAACGGGCTATCGTCATCATTATTATCACGTGACTTGCCATCACATGATCACCCACGCCTTTCACTAGCAGGTTTCCGATCACTTCTAGCACTGGAGCGCCGTGCCAATACCTAGAAGCAGCCGAACGCTTGACATGCCACTCATTTTCCAAGAACTCCTCGCCTCCATCACCTCTCGCGCCATAAGCAGACACTTTCTCTAAAAGCTTCTTGCATGCGTCCTGCCTCGCCCCCTAATGACAGGTCTTTTCAGATTGCAGGGCATCACAGCGATGGCATCTGAATGCCCGTGTCTGCACCAGCCTGACAGAGCGCCTGACTAGCTCCCTCGCGGGCAGCTGGCGACAGATCTGAAAGCAGGCGATTTGCAAATAGCAGGGAAGGAGTCACCATTTATTCTCCAGCAGTAAGATGTGTATTTCTGCTGGTAAAAATGAGGACTGGAAAAAAGCGGGGCTCACACACCTCTACAGTCTCGGGAGGATAGCTCAGCGGCAATGTGCTCTCCTTGGAAGCAAGCTGACGCAGAGCAACGCGCTTAGAAACCTCTGGGTAACCTATCAGATCATATCAGTGAATTCTGCTCTGGGCTGGACTCTGTTTGGACTTCACCCCTTCCACGTGCTGATATTTTGCATGTGTGCATGCGTTTATCTATTTATTAATTATTAAATATTTTCCTAAAGTGTAGTCCATCTCATGGAGTGTGTATGTAATGCTTAAACATGCGTGTCAGGGTTCTTGAGCCACGCACTGGCTTTCTATACTGACTTCCAGATCATGAGTCACTGGGCATTATAGTGCTCACCACGGACATTCGAATTGTCTCCAGAAACTCCAATACACAATCTTTTGTATCAGTGACTCAAAAAACAGTGGGGCGTATCGCTTGTGTTTGCTGGCCATAAAATACATATTACATTTTGTATGTTACAATTCCTGATTCCTGCAGACACTTACTAGCTTTACATGTGTTTTACATCTATAATAGCTCACAAAGTTGACAGTCTTTGACAGAGTTCTGTTCCAGGTACTTCCTGGCAGACTGCGAAGGTATGCCAGAGAAAGCAGGGTGGATGGGGGGGCACAGACTACCTCCTACCATATGGGCCGAAACACACAGCGTTGACACAATAAAATTGCAATTTCATCCATTGCTAACTTTTGTCCCATAGAGGTGATAGGGTGTGAACAACCCAAAAATCAAACTCTGAATGTGTCAAAAACAATCTGATGCATAACTTTGGAAATCGAGTACTTTGTTTTACACCAACCATTGTTGTGATACGATGGAAATGTATATATTTAAAAATGTACAAAAAAAAAGGTAGGAGGCGCCCCTCTCTCAAAAGAACAAGGCATGATAACCTGTTCAGTGGTTATTAACCACATTGAGAGTTCACAGACATTGCGTTTTGCTCACTGTACCTTCACAGATGGGAAATACCCATTTGCATATCAGTCTTTGTCCCGCCCACAAGGGCAGTCCAGCACCGAATTCCTATGGCAATTCCTCTCTGAACAAGAGTATCAACAGCAATCCCATACACGTGTTTCAGCCTTGTTGGGTATCCCCAGTGAGGTGAAGCTGAGCCTCTCTAAGCACAGTGAGCAGGGAGTCCACGTCTGGTTGCCCCCAGGTAACCTAGGTGACCAACCCCAAGTTCCTTTCAAAAATACAAAAAAGGTAGCAGGCGCCCCTCTCTCGAAAGAACAAGGCATGATAACCTGTTCAGTGGTTATTAACCACATTGAGAGTTTGCAGCTATTGCTTTCGAGAGAGGGGCGCCTGCTACCTTTTTTTTTATATTTAAAAATGTGTTTAATACAATTGTGTTGTATATCACACCTGTATTTTTTGTAGATATGTGTATATGTTTTTTATAGAGAGAATAATGTGTATATGATAAAATAGAGAGAAAAAAAACAGGAACTAAAGATAAACAGGGAATACAATATTTAATCCTGTTAATTCCAAAATAATAGTTTGCCTAAATTGTTGCCTGAACAATGTCTGGTCTTTAAGCAGTTGTATTCTTCGCACATTTCTGGGTGCAAGTTCTATTGTGAAAATGTTTTTATAAAAAATGCAGGAGTAGGAGGTAGTCTGTGTTCCCCCCACCTGCTTCCTCTGGCATTGTTTCATGACCCTGATGTAACACAGACCCCTTGTAAAAAGAAAAAGATTGGGTCATCCTGTTGTATAGGTAGAGACTGTGAAGTATAACAGCTCTGAAACTATAGGGCTATAGGTTGGGTCACATGTCTCCTCATCTGAGTCTTGAGGAGAAATGGTTGAAGGACTATCCCAGAAATGCAATTTAGGGGTCGCTAGGGGTCACAGCTGTGACCCACGCTGTCTACTTTGCAACCCCCATTAAAAAAAAGAAAACCAAATGTTTACATCTTTTAACCATAATTCCATATCCACATGTGAAAAAAAACATATAAATACGTGTTTGTGTTTTTCTTTATCAGCGATCGATTTTATTTTCTATGCTGAAAACTCATCTGTAAGGTTCAGACGGAGTTGATCATGGCTTCTTCGTTTCACTATAATGGTGGTAGGCCGTGGTGTTGCCATCCCAGAGGGTGTGTTCTGGGTCGGCTACTGATCGTTGCGAGGCTGACATCCGTGACACAGGGCTGTGCGGTGGTGGCTTGTGGTGTTGAGTGTGTTGGGCCAGGCAGTGTGCGCTCTGCGGGTTGCACCTGGGAAGAGACAGCGGGGGGGGGGGGGGGGGGGGGACGGATATACAGTGAGTGAGGACCCATCTGCACAGGTTGCTTCATCCACACCTCGGAATGATGGAGTTGGCCCAAGAGAGCATCAGCCTGCTGGCCAAGCGTCCCTTAGGCACAGGGAGCCCCATATCACCCTCCTGTGGGCGCCGTCTTTATCATGCTGACATCTGCGCTGGGTGCGGTACTTTTCAGTTTCCCGTGGGCTTTCAATGGGGACAGGGGCATCCACACGGCCGTGTCTGTGGAACTGGTAAGTTCGGCATTCTGTTTCATGTTTATTTTGTTTTTAATTAGTGGTCACTAGAAACAAATGATTAATTACACTTGTCTATCAGCGTGAATTTTCTGTAAATGCTTCGGAGTCCGGAAATGAGAAGGGACGTGTCACATGTTTGCCAATTTTATAAAGCGCATATACTCGCTAAATGTCCATTAAAAAATAAAAAAATAAAAAAAAATAAAAAACAACTGTCTAGGAAACTCAGACTCTTTTGTTAGCATCTGGAGGAGACCCGACATGCATTGCGATATTTACACATTGGGTGTAGGAAACTGGGCAAGTGGCATGGGGTGTATTGGGGCATGACGGCGCAAATCTTGCTTTCTAATGCCCTTTTTAAGGTGTTTCATCGGGTGAATAACCCCCACTGCAGAGTTCAGTGTGGAGCCAGCTGGTTATAGTTTAGGAAATATGACCCCCTCATCCAGTTTAGTGATTTCATTAACAGCGCTTAGGCCCGTGTGTGTTTGTCCTTCAGGCTGTGATTCTTGTGTGGATTGATGCCTGTGGTCCCCTCTGAGCTCGAAGTGCTTATCTCCAGGCTGTGGTCCCTGTTCCCCTCTAAGCTCGAAGTGCTTATCTCCAGGCTGTGGTACCTGTTCCCCTCTGAGCTTGAACTGCTTATCTCCAGGCTGTGGTCCCCGTTCCCCTCTGAGCTTGAAGTGCTTATCTCCAGGCTGTGGTCCCTGTTCCCCTCTGAGCTCGAAGTGCTTATCTCCAGGCTGTGGTACCTGTTCCCTTTGAGCTTGAACTGCTTATCTCCAGGCTGTGGTCCCCGTTCCCCTCTGAGCTCGAAGTGCTTATCTCCAGGCTGTGGTCCCTGTTCCCCTCTGAGCTCGAAGTGCTTATCTCCAGGCTGTGGTTCCTGTTCTTCTCTGAGCTTGAAGTGCTTATCTCCAGGCTGTGGTCCCTGTTTCCCTCTGAGCTTGAAGTGCTTATCTCCAGGCTGTGGTCCCTGTTCCCCTCTGAGCTTGAAGTGCTTATCTCCAGGATGTGGTCCCTATTCCCCTCTGAGCTTGAAGTGATTATCTCCAGGCTGTGGTCCCTGTTCCCCTCTAAGCTCGAAGTGCTTATCTCCAGGCTGTGGTACCTGTTCCCCTCTGAGCTTGAACTGCTTATCTCCAGGCTGTGGTCCCCGTTCCCCTCTGAGCTTGAAGTGCTTATCTCCAGGCTGTGGTCCCTGTTCCCCTCTGAGCTCGAAGTGCTTATCTCCAGGCTGTGGTACCTGTTCCCTTTGAGCTTGAACTGCTTATCTCCAGGCTGTGGTCCCCGTTCCCCTCTGAGCTCGAAGTGCTTATCTCCAGGCTGTGGTCCCTGTTCCCCTCTGAGCTCGAAGTGCTTATCTCCAGGCTGTGGTTCCTGTTCTTCTCTGAGCTTGAAGTGCTTATCTCCAGGCTGTGGTCCCTGTTTCCCTCTGAGCTTGAAGTGCTTATCTCCAGGCTGTGGTCCCTGTTCCCCTCTGAGCTTGAAGTGCTTATCTCCAGGCTGTGGTCCCTGTTCCCCTCTGAGCTCGAAGTGCTTATCTCCAGGCTGTGGTCCCTTTTCCCCTCGGAGCTTGAACTGCTTATCTCCAGGCTGTGGTCCCCGTTCCCCTCTGAGCTCGAAGTGCTTATCTCCAGGCTGTGGTCCCTGTTCCCCTCTGAGCTTGAAGTGCTTATCTCCAGGCTGTGGTCTCTGTTCTCCTCTGTGCTTGAAGTGCTTATCTTTAGGCTGTGGTCCCATCTGAGCTTGATGTGCTTATCTCCAGGCTGTGGTCCCTGTTCTCCTCTGTGCTTGAAGAGCTTATCTCCAGGCTGTAGTCCCTGTTCTTCTCTGAGCTTGAAGTGCCTTCTTCCTTAGGCCAATGCATTTTGAATGGCAATGCCAACAGGAGTATATTATGTGGGGCTACAGGCATACTGGCAGAGCCAGCTGGGACATGTTTTCTTAGAGTGTCATTACTGGCTTTAATGCCAACATGAGTATGTTCTTATATGGGAACACGACACATATTTGTGCAGCCACCATGGACCACACACAACTGCTAGGGAGGAATGAGGGCTTGTGGCAGGCCTTGGAGGCGAAACAAATGAGTCTCTCCCTCTCTGTCTCTCTCTGCATTCCTTACCACACATGATATGTAAGAACTGTCTAGCAAATGAAAATGCATCAGACAACTTTCAACACCTGTAATATATATATAACCTGCTACAATCTATTTTTTTTTCTTTCAATTACATATCCCCACAGGGGTGTCTGTATATTTGCTTGGTTCTGGTTCAGTTTCTACGGTTTGTATTTGTTGACACAGCGTCTTTCATTTCATGCAGCAGCCACATGTATTTTATTGCCATTGCATCAAATCATTTGGCCTTGCACCTCTGCTTACATCCACAGTAATTTGGTAATATGAGCCTATACACACTGATATTAATGCTACATTGAAGAGCCATTCTTGTATGAAAGGTATATCATATTACAGTGATGTTGTAACAATATTTTTCTTAGTGTACTGAGGAACAATGCTATTTGATGCCATTTCCTGTTTTTTTCAAAGTTGGTGAAAGGTCATGTCCCATCACTTCTTGTGATCTCACTTGGGGATGGGGTCAAATGACATCACATTTTGTGATGTCATTAGAAGTCAATGGACATGTGAAGTCACGTCTGCCCCCCGTGGCATTTCGGTGAAATGACATCCCCGGACTATCCTCAAAAGGTGAAGCTCTTTTGTCGTGCAAGGCTGTCGATGATTGCGTGGCTAATTGGGGCAGGATGGTTTTCATTGATTCACAGAATTGAATGCAGGCCTCGGTTCGGCTCATCTTTGCATTGCATATAAATCTGGTGTAAGGAGCCATTATTTAGGCTGAGCGTCCTCCAGTAGTGCAGCGGCTGTGCTTTTGGCTGAATACAGTTTGTGCAGAATAAGCTCTACTGCCTGTGTGCAGAGATGGACGTGTTACATAAATTATCGGTACACCGTACTACTAGTTCCTTTCATTTTTACAGAGCATACCTTTAGGTCAGAGGCTCAAGAAACATCCCTTTTCCTTTCTCCTGAGCCAAATATAGAATCAGTTCAGGCCGGACATTCAAGCACTGCCAGTTTCCCAAGTCATAACTCTGCAACCACACACACAGTGCCCATGGCTCTGCAGTTTGTTAAGGTGATCAGGTTGCAAATACATTTCTTTTATCACCTGCATAGCCTTTCATATGCATGATGGACCATTTCCAACTCAGAGAGCTGGCAAAGAAGACATTGGGCTCATTACATGGTAGGCAGTGGACCAAGGTGCTATTAGAACCTTGGTCCATGCCGGTAAAATACCGGCACCACCTTGGAGGAAAGGGGAATTACTGCCCTATTCCAAGGTTGGCGGGGCGGTAATTCCCCCTTCCCCCATTGCCCTTCCCCATTCCCGTTTTTGCCCCATTGCGGTACCGTAATTAGCACCCTGGTCCCTTTGCGAGTTGGTTTTTAACGCCTGCTAAAAAGCAAGCGTTAAAGTACCAACCCGCAAAGGGACCTCGTAGTAAGGCGGTAAGGGTTAACGGTCACCGGTACCATTACCGGTGACCGTTAACCCTCACAGCCTTCCGTGTAATGAGGCCCATTATCTTTCAAATCTGTGATAGTTAAAGGGACCAACAGAAAGTGCCCATGTAAAGGTTTGTTTATATCCACAAAGTCTACTATCTTGACATGCAAAACAAGTTGCTTTAAGTCACTAATAAAATGTTTTCATTCAACATCATGAATAACAACAAAATGGACGTTTGTGACAAAGAATCTCCAAATCTATGTTAGTTTATTCCACAACTCCTTTTATGACATGTCTTAAATCACTGAAAGTACCATGGGGTTAACTAGACTTTTCAGGTTGGCATTATCTTGCATTCTGGGACTTATAGTTATCATTCACGATGTGAACATTAAAGCCACAATGATATTCTTTTGGCTTAACATATTGCTATAAGGATTTAAATGCTGTCGTGAGGCTTTATTATGCAAGACATTATTACTGCAGATCTGTCCGGCCACCCCACTCCCTCTTTTTTGGATGCAGCCAGAGTACCACTAGTTCCTTTTTCCCACTTCTACCACTCCCTGTGTGGATAAGGAGCGGCCAGTGTAGATGGTATGCTTGTTGATGGTAGGGGTGCTTCAGAAGGTATGCAGACACATAGCAATATGGAGGCCCAACTAAGATCATTGCCTGGACATCACACAGCACCATGGCATCACCATCCTGAAGAGGGGGAAGTGCAGTCCAATTATCTCACCATCTCAAAAAGATGGGAAGCTGTATACTGAAAAATGATCAACAAGCGTGTGCACTGGGCCTGGAATTGTCCCCCACTTGAGTGATCTAGCACATTTACCTGCTGACCTATTACCGGGAAATTGCAGTGTGCTTGTCCTTTTAGAAAAGGTTAGGATGTGCAGTCATACAGATCACCCTCTGGGAGTCATGTGGTTCCCAAATCCGTGAACAGGCTCCAAAGCTATTAGCCAAGGGTCCCCGAAATACCAGAGGTAGCAGAAGTGGCATTGCACATCCGATGACCTCACCATAAGCATATTCTATGACCTTTGGCCCTGCTGACATTATAGTAGGTGATGCCACTCAACGACTGGCACACATATCATCACATAAAGTGACACCACACATTTAAAAACTGCAATAGGTCTAACAAATAAAATAACATACGGTGCTAAAGCAGAGAACAGGCTTTTTTAGGTGGCAAACATATATTAACTTCAGAGCTACCTTAAAAAAGCTATGGGTGCAAACATGATATTCCAGGGCAGACCAAGTAGAGCCACCACAGGCCAGTAGCATGACATTTATATTCCAGTGTAGCCTTCAAGGACAGTTACTGACATTCGTGTGATGGTTAGAGCCATAAGGTTGTCTGTAGCTTGTCAGATGCAACCTGCTGTAGATGTGGCTGTAATAGGTGCAGCTTGACAAGCGACGTAGTGTGGTGCTTTCCTCTAATCTCTGACTTCCTTTATCCCGGATTTGTTTGTGTTTGTGCTGTGACTCTCATACCAAGCAGTGCTATGGTCTTGTTGCAGCTTCTTGTCGGCTATCGCTTTCCATCAGGATGGCTGGGAGCTACGGGGGAACTCTGGGGGCTCTGTAAGGATGAGAAGGAAAATGTGAACACCAGGGCACTGAAGCAGTGGGGCATTCGAGCAGCTGGTGGAAATAGGCTGCAGAGGTGGTTGTGAGTTTCCAGCATGGAGTCGCTCCCTTCCTGCACAAAGCATGATTGTGGGGAATTTGACCATCCACGCAGGGAGTATCAACTCGCCTGGGCTTTTTTGAAGTTTTGTGATTAAAATAATTGTTGGGAGACCAACCTCAGAAAATGTGTAGTGCTAATCCACAACCATTTTCCTCTGCTCACTGCACAACAAGCACATAGTCATGTGTGCTCCGGGGGGACATGGCCTACAGGTGCAGCCCTCCCTGTCTCATTTAGCTGGTAAGTGACAGCTACAGGTACATCAAAGGATCTCAGGAAGGGGGGTGGCAACAATTGCCTCCAGCCATGGCCAGCCTAAATAAAATATGAAAGGCTCCAGGGAACCATCCGCCCTATTTTCTAAGATCTGCTGCTAGCAGCGCATACTAATGAAAGTTAATTGAAACAGGCCGGCAATAGGTCTGATCGCAGAACTGACAAAAGGGGACCAGAACCCCCAACACCTCTTTGATATGCAATGTGTCAATGTGAAGCTAGCCACCACACCAAAATGGGAAGTGAATGTCAAGTCTAGAATAATTGTTTACAGTAGACAATCACTGCAGGGAGACACCCTTTCAGAAGGAAGAAGTATGTGAATTTATGGAGACAAAAAGTATGTTCTCGCCACAAACTTTAAGGGAGACCTGCATGCCGATCAGGAGCCATAGAGAGCTCCATTAACCGGAGACATTAACCAGAGACACACTGTGATCCACAACAGACCACAAGATGGGTGGGACTTAGTAGTCCATGTTGTCACCCCTTACCTTTCTTGCTGCAAAGCACTCTGCTTATGACCTCAGGCATAACAGAAGAGTTTTGGTGGACACCAAGGATTGGTTCTTTAAAGTAGGCTTAGCCTGCACCAATCAATGGCACTCATTTGGCTTTAAATGAGGGCTGACCCCCTCTTTTGGAAGATCATACAACAACTTTGAAAGGAGTAAGACGAAAGACTCATTTGGACCCTGGTTGAAGGTACAGTCTACCTTACATCTTCCACTGGTGAAGGAAGGCCAGGAGTTCCAACAGGCAAGCAAGATCCTTAGCCTAAACCTCTCCCAGGGAGCAGAATGAGATACCAGACTCAGAGGAGCCATCCAGCAGCCTCAGAACCAGTACCTAGCCTGCACACAGCATGCCCTGCTAGGTTCTGCCAGCAAGCATCCTAGTTGGGAAGGGCCACAGAGTCTCTGAACAAAGGACAAAGCTGTTGCCTGCAAACACTCTCCTGAGCTTTGGGCCATCTGCCATTAAAGGACGAGATAAACCCTGCAACAAAGCTAGGAGGAGTGCCACAACAAACATCAACCAGCGTCCATCTTTTAAGGAAATTTCCGAGACAGTCGAGCCCTCGAACTGTGACCGGATGCACCACTGACAGTTGTCATCCTGCAGTAACCAAAGCCATCCAAGACACCTCAACCAGCGTTCCAGATACACCAACCAGCACAGAGACAAAGAATCTTGACCCTGAGCCTGCAGCCATCCATCCAGTGTCGCTTGCCAAACTGCCTGCCGCCTGATACCCGCAGCTGTCACATGAGCTTTAAAGCATCCTAGAACCAACTTGATGCTGTAGAAACCTCATGATCATCTCAAGCACCAGGTACTTTGTGGTTCTGTCCCCTTCGTCCTCCTCTGAAGGCCCCTAGTGACATGTATGACCCCTTGCTCCCTTGGTGCTGAAACCAAATAACTTTGAACAGTTAAGACTGATTGCTTTACCGACTACCCTCCTGTCAATATCCAGAGTGCATCCCTTTACTTCATGAAACTGCCTGTCCTCTGTGTTCCTTTATAGGGTGGGTTGTATTTTGCAGTGTGCTAGAACTGTCAGTCGTAATTATAATGAAGTTGATATGTTTCTACAACCTTGATTGGACAGCCCCTTTTATCAGTGGGTAATAATTGCATTTTCACTGTGTTGCAACTAACCAACGATCCACGACTTTGCAGAGATAAGCCTGCCGTTCTGACTATGTTACCAAATGTGTAGAAGGATGTTCATAATTGACTTGCGCTTCCAATCTCTTCGGATCCCTTCTGGTGTACTAGAGGTGTGGGGCTGATTGATGGTTTAGAAACCCTTCACCCCTGGACCACTGGTGCCCCGGAAGTTGATTAGTCACAATGACTGTTGCTTTTACCTTCCAAAACTTGTGGTTTGCCTGTCTGACGGTACAATGCTTGCGGGGTAGGGGGAGCAAGGCACCCGCTGTATAACTGGCCTTATCTACTGCCTCTTTTTTATTAGATACATATTTGGTTCTTGCACTGCACCTGGTACCTGCATCTGGCACTTGTCTGCCTACGGATTCAACAGCAGTAGCGGGTGCACTTTAAATTATAGGCTGTTTGCAGGCTTGTACCCTCGCCCATAGGCTTGCCAGCGGTAGATGCGTGACATTTAGGTCAAGCCAGCGAGTTAATCACGCATCTCATGGCTACGGCCCTAGTGGGTTACAAAGCTGTTAAATGTTAAAGGTATTTGTACCGCACACCGTCACCAACGGAATTGGTCCCCAGGCGCTCAGGCGGATCTGTAAATGATAAAGGTGAGATGGGTTAGTAAGGTAAAGAAGGGAGTAGGATGGTGAGAGGAGTGGTGTTCTGTTGGCAGCTTCAACTCAGTATACACCGGGTGCTGAGCTTTGGTGCGGGTATCGGATCGGAGTCAGTTGTTGTTCCGGCTTATGTGTTGTTGCAGTGCTGTGAAGTGCGTGCGGCTTGTTGTGCGAGAGATGGTTGTGTGAGTTTTTGAGTTAGATAAGTATGCAGAGTTTGAGCTTATATTGGTTAGTGGGTTACCTGACCTTTACCATGCTAACATTCGTAGTTCTGTCTGAGTGTGGCACCTGTTGGCCCTTCATATTCCCATCTAGACGCAGCGCCGGCCAATGATTAGGACCCCATCCAGGTGTGGTCATGCCACACTGTGGATGGAGCTGTACTCACATATAAACAAAAAAAAGAATTACACCAAATATATTGATTCACTGGTACACTGGCCCTAGTAGTGAGATTGGCAGAAGTGGAGTGCTCTGCTTTTCTTGTCGTGACTAGTATTCTGCTTGGGAAACTGCCTGCTTGCTTGGGAAACTGTCCGTTTGCTTGGGAAGCTGCCTGCCTGCTTGGGAAGCTGCCTGCCTGCTTGGGAAGCTGCCGGATATGCGGCCCTGTCAACATAGTTAGCATTTTAGGACCTGGTGGCTGCTGGCAACATTGGAAAAGATCATTCTAGCTCCTCTGCGCTCATCACACAAGGTTGCAGCAGGCACAGCAACAGTGGTGAAGCAGTGGTGAAGCAGTGTCGAAGCAGCACGAAACCAAAATGCTACCTGTAGAGGCTTAGCTTCTCTAGCTCATCTCTGGGGATATTTTATGAAAAATATTGCACCAAGATCGTGCAGCATGAACAACATCTACAACCTGCGTAGTGGCAGTCATCGAGATGACCCCGAGGCGATAGCAACTGATTACTGGGTCTGGGATGGCGAATCACAGGACGATTCTCAACACGCCCGCGTGGCCAATAGGGCCACACAGGAAATGACAAGGCTCCTAGCAAATGAACATAATATTGTGTGTAGCCCCCTGCCGACAAACGCACATTTCAGGCAAGTCTTTGAAAACAGACAGGATACACCTTGTCAGCTACCTCAATGACAATACAAAAATACTGACTTCTTTTCAAGGGGCTCAGCAAGAGCCTGGCAGATGTTGATAGCTATGTCCTCGAAAATTGAATTCAGGCATTGGATGCTACTGTCATCTAAGAGACAGGGGTATTGGCCGTAAATCAGCAAACAATATAAATCAACACACATTACAGGGAACAGATTAAACGTTATGAAAGGGAGCTCATTTTAAGTCCAATCATGCCAACATCAGCATGTGTGGCCCCACAAGTACTGCGGGTTCAGCCAAATGACATCTTGGAAATAGCAGACACAAACCATCTCTCTATATCTGCACAAGATCAAACAACTAACCACCCGCAAGCTCCAAGTGAAATAACTTTAACGGCATTACATTTCGTCTTAACATCACTCGTCAATGTCTTTGAACTGATGAAGGGCGACGTGCAATCCCATACTGGCACACATGTGGCGCTCACCAAGAAGGCAGAATGCTGCGACTTCACCTTAGTGGGCCTAAAAGTAGTAATAAGCACCATAGATACTGACACGCTGGGCGAAATAAAAACAGAATCAAAACAACATCCAGCCTTGATGAGTAGCTTGCAAGCCAACTTCATAGACAGTGGTCCTTTTAATTAAGGTAACACATTGTATGGTGAAGGGGATGCAGAATAACTCTCACACCATGATAGTTGGTGATACCATGTTAGTTGGCGATATGAATAGATGGAGAGGGAATAAAGAGGCTATAACGTTGGAAAAAGCAATGAAGAATCTAGACTTCCCTGTACTAAATAATGAACTTACAACCCCCCAAGGGAAGCAGTTAGATTGGGTGTTTACCAACAATTTGAAAGCACACAATGTTAATATGTAACCATGTTTATGGTCGGACCACCATTTGGCCACCTTTGTGGTGCAACTGAACTCGCCACCCCCCTATTTCGAAAATCACCATACCAAGGTATGGAGCAGAAATTTTAAAAGCATTGGACCTGAGACATTGAAACCATGCTTCCAGAAAATCGCAGATTCCTTTCTAGCAAAAGATACCTGTGAGAGCATGCCGAAAATATATAACAAATATATGCAAGAACTGGTGGAGGAGAACGCCCCACTGAAACAAAAACTGGTGAGAAAAAATAGTAACCACCAGAACTGGTATAGTGAAGAACTAAATAAACTTAAACAGGAGAAGAGAGCAAAAAAAAGAGTATGGCACCAAAATCCTGCACAAGTAAATAAAGAAAACTGGAAAAGTGCTGTTCATAGCTAGAGGAAATGCATTAGGGAAGCCAAGAAGAATCACTATAATAAAGTAATGGAGGAGGCGGCTTATGCATCCAGTAAAATATTTGAAATACTTAAAGGATTGAAAAGCAGAAATCGCTCTCTCCTCCACATACTCCTACTAGGGAAGATTGTGACAGGGTACAAGAAGCTTTCGCTGCTAAGATCTCCAAAGCTCGAAATAACATCATCACAGCCAGAAGAGAGAGAGGATCTCCTACCCTTCCAGATGAAATAACTAATCCGGAAGGAAGAGCGACCTTTTGCTTTCTACCCACATCCGAGGACGAACTATGTAGAGTCATGGCCAAAATGAAGCCCACCTCCTGTGCAGCGAACATCTTGCATACCAAAATCATACTGGACAATACAGAAATGTTCACACCAGTATTGATAAAGATATTTAACGCTTCCATTAGGGAAGGGGTGGTGCCAAAGGAAATCAAGGAGGTAACAATCACCCCCTTAGTAAAAAAAACAGGGATGGATCCTAAGGACCCCAGTAACCTACGACCTATTACAAACTCAAACTTTATCTTGAAGGTCCTAGATAAAATCGCAACGAACCAACTACAAAAGCATGTGGAAGACCAGAAACTACTGCACAAATAGCAATCAGGCTTTCATGCCTCTCACGGTGCAGAATCAGCAATGCTCGACCTTCAAACCTACATGCTAGACCTGATAGATAAGGGCAAAACAGGCATCTTTATGTTACTGGACCTCAGCGCTGCGTTCGATCTGGTAGACCACCAACTCCTACAGGAGACACTGGCAAAAATTGCAGGTTGCACTCCCAAGGCGTTGGATTGGCTGGCATCATTTCTGAAAGACAGGAACGCTACAATCCATTGGGGAGATACATTTTCTGAGGCTGCCCCATCCTGTACGGTGTTCCCCAGGGAGCAAGCCTATCGCCACTGTTGTTTATCTTGTACATGAGAAGTTTATGCGAGCTCTTGGAACAAATCTGCATGTCTTTTACCAATTACGCCGATGACACACAGCTCATCTTCGAACTCAAAGGAAATTACAGTATCGACAGTGCGAGAAGAATAGAGGTCTATCACATCATTGACAACTGGATGCAACGTCACGCGATGTGCCTTAATAGTACGGAAACTGAAATGATGATCTTCGGAACACAGCAGGCCAGATCCAAGTTAGGGACAGTATATCAGGCCTTCTCCATCAAACAGGCCAAAATCCCAGTGATGCCGTTTGTGAAAAACCTAGGGATGATTGTGGAAGCCTCTGGGGGATACGAGCCTCAGGTCAATTACCTGCAGAAAAAACAATGCCTATTATATGTTTCTGATGAGAGCTAAAAGACCTTTCATCAATGATGTGAACGCAGCAACCATAGCAAGAGCCGTCATTCTATTGCGACTTGACAACGGCAATGCCTTACTATTAGGAGCTACGATGAGGGAAATATAAAAGTGCCAAGTCATGGAAAATGACGCTGCCCGGCTTATTAAGAGCATCAAAAAAGGGAGCATGTAACAACGGGGAGAAGATCCTTACACTGGCTAAGGGTGGAGGAGAGAGTACATTTTAAGGTCATTACCATAATTCACAGATGCCTGTATGGAGAAGCCCTGAGCTACTTTAAGAAACAATTCTCCTTGTACATGCCTGAAATTCGTCTTAGATCAGAGGACAAGGCCTATCTGAATATTCCTAGAGTAAACCCTGTGCAGGGGCGTGGAACATCTTTCCCAGTTAAGGCAGCTCAATGCTGGAACCACATCGCCACTAACACTACGGCGGGAAGTGCATTATCTGAAATTCAGGAAACTACTGAAAACTCACTTCTACCAATGATAATCACCCTTTTGGGCCCCTTTGTTAGAACAGATAATACTATGCGCTTTGGATTAGACTGTCCATATTCTCATTCTTTCCTGAACAGAACTTGTCAGCATTCGTTTTCCATTCTGCAGGGATGTAAATAATACAACGTGATGTTATCTTACTGAATGCTACTCAGTGGCTCAACACTGGAAGGCGTCTGAGTTTGCAAAGATGGGATTCAAACCCGAGAAAGATTGTGAGATTATCACAGTTACTGGTGGCAAGCATTTAACTCACTGAGATATCTCTATTCCTTTGTACGCACTGTATACAAAGAGGGCATTTTCTGAATTGTACAAAAATGCAGAGAACATAGCTTTGCATATTGCAATGAATGTTCACACATGAGACTTTAAAAAAAAAAAAAAAAACCCATTTACGCAAACATGCAACTATCCCACACAGTGACAGTTCACACTTGGCAACCATGAAGCTATCCCACACAGTGGAAGCTCACACTTGACAACCAGGCAACTATCCCACACAGTGACAGTTCACATTTGTGCAAACATGCAACTATCCCACACAGTGACAGTTCACATTTCTGCAACCATGCAACTATCCCACACAGTGAAAGTTCTCACTTGGCAACCATGCAACTATCACTCAAAGTCAAAGTTCACACTTGCCAACTATGCAACTATCCCACACAGTGAAGGTTCACACTTGGCAACCATGAAGCTATCCCACACAGTGGAAGCTCACACTTGACAACCATGCAACTATCCCACACAGTGACAGTTCACATTTGTGCAAACATGCAACTATCCCACACAGTGACAGTTCACATTTCTGCAACCATGCAACTATCCCACACAGTGAAAGTTCTCACTTGGCAACCATGCAACTATCGCTCAAAGTCAAAGTTCACACTTGGCAACCATGCAACTATCCCACACAGTGAAGGTTCACACTTGGCAACCATGCAGCCATCCCACACAGTGGAAGCTCACACTTGACAACCATGCAACTATCCCACACAGTGACAGTTCACATTTGTGCAACCATGCAACTATCTCACACAGTGAAAGCCAAGGGTGCACTCTAGCTTAGTTTCATAGTTTTGAAAAGAAAAATGGAAGAGAGACATAACCCACTTCACTGTGCCATGCATCACTCTGTGAAGTATGGGCAAGGGTTGCAGAGGCAGTGCAAGGGGTACCATGTGGATTGCAAGGGGCAGCAGCAGTTACCTCTGACTACCCTTAAATGATGTCCATGCTATTGGCATCCTGATGTGGGGCCGGGTGCTAGTTATGCATACAAAAATAAGTAAGTAAGTAAATAAATAAATAAATAAATACATAAATAAATGGGTTCTTATATCACCCTTCATGCCAGAGACCAGCCTCTAAGTGCTGGACTGGGGTTTCGAACATGCTGCCCGGCTTTGTTTCGCTTCCAAGACAAGCAGGTTGCCCATGAGCTATCCTCCCGGAATTAAGCCTCATTGTCTAAGGCTCAAGGAAAAAAAAAAAAACATTGGGTGCCACTTGGCCACCAGTGCATTGGTGCTGCGTGGCTGCATTCAGGATGTCCATTCTCTGTTTCACTGCAGGATGAGGCAGAACAGTGCAGGCAGAGGGCGTATGCTGAGGCCAACTCTATCCTAGGTAAGGAAATCCGTCTGGCAGCACAGGTGAAGCAGATAACACCCAGAACGGCGATTGGCTTCTTGACAGCAGGATGCATGAACATACTGATGATTATTGCCCGGGAAGCCCTGTCTCCCGATTGGCTGTCAAAGTGCCACTGTTCTACTACCTCTGCCCATCTGGGATTAGAGCCCCCAATTGGTCTATTTGTCTATCACATGCCCACAACCCACTCAAATGGGCCTGAGTGCAGCAAGGGCCACTCATAATGTACATAGGCGTGTACCACCCTCTATAGCCCGCAACATCATGCTAAGAGGGAAACTGGAGCCCCGGCTGACAGCGTTGGTGACCTGCTGGTACCACACACGGATCGCAGTGGGTTCAGACAGTGCACATAGAAACACAGAGGAAACCACCTTCTTAGCCCTGCCTCTTTCATTCTGCTCTTAACTCTTAGATCAAGGGTGTCTCTCACCTGGGCATCCAAAGTAAAGTGTGAACGAAGAAAAGGGCTATTCCTGTTTGGGCCTGTTCAGACCGGGCGGACCAAGGGCCCGAACAACTGCTCAGACAACAGGTAAGCACGCGCCAACATATATTGTCACCACTATCACCAGCCAACGTCAACAACATCTCCCCTCTTCTAAGGCATGGACTCTGCAATGCAGCAAGCTCACCCACATCCACCTCAAGCCGATCAACACCCCCTCACCATCCACCGCACATAAGTTGATGCCTCCCCAAAGCCACATCGTATACAGATGACATCCTCCCAGCATCCATCCTCAAGACTCTCCCTGCAAAAGATCTTCTTCTCTACCTGGAGATCATCGGCAGCTCCCTGACTCAAGACACCCTCCCATCGACCCTAACGACTTGACAAATCCTCCCTCCACTAAAGAAGCCCACTATACATCCAGACAACCTAGGTAAGATCATTGAGAAAGCGGTAGCCACACAACTGCAGCAGCACCTTGACACCAATAATCTCCTCCAAACCTACCAATCCGTATTCAGACCCAGATGCAGCATGGGGACAGCAACCATAAATGTGGTTGACGATGCCCTCAACATCCTTGACGACGGCCACCCCTGACTCCTGGCTCTGCACAACCTCTTGGCCGTTTTCGATACAGTAGACCACCAGGCACTTACAGACATCCTACATCGGCACATGGGGATCAGCAACCTTGTTCTACACTGGTTCAAATCCCACCTCACCAACCGCAAGCATTTTGTTCAGAGGGACTCCTCTAGATCGTCACCTGTGGAGTCCTAGAGGTTTCCATCCTGTCCCCAATGATGTTCAATCTATACATGGAGCAGCTGGGAGCCCTCCTAGCCACACACAATATCCACATCCACGAATACAATGACAACACACAGCTATACCTCAAGATCGACTCTATCAAGGAAATCCATAGGCTCAAAGCCTGCCTCTTGCTGATCCAGTCTTGGATGTCCAGTGCATACTTGAAGCTTGACCCCTTGAAAGCCAAATTCCTACTCCTCACCAACAACGCCAAACACCCAGACATACAGACCTGGCTATACACCTTGAAATCTGAGGGCTTCACACCCAAGCTCGCCTCCTGCACCAAGTCCCCCGGGTTCCACAACGACAAACTCCTCTCCTTCAAGACACACAGCTAAGAAAACACAGACTGCTTGGTATCAGCTCTCTGTCCTGTTAAAAGTCAAGTCCTTCCTCACTCCCCACAGCTTCAGATCCACCGCTCAAACACTGGTACGATCCCACCTGGATGGGGGCATTGCACTCCGAGAAGGTCTCCCGTCCGTCTCCCTTGTGCCCCTGAGAAGTGTCCTACATGCGGCTGCATGCCTCGTCACCCGTCTATGCAGATATGACCACATCTCCCCAGCCCTCATCAACCTCCACTGGCTCCAACTGCACGCACAAATCACCTTCAAGTATTGCTGCACCATCTATAAGGCAGTTGCCGTCAAGTCACCCAGCTATCCAGCAGAGAAATTGTGCATCTCCAGCGGACAGCGCACCACCAGAAGCCAGAACACATGCAGACAATAATAATAATAATAATAATAATAATAATACTAATAATATTGATTAATGAGGAAGAGATCACTGCATATGCAGATAGATGGGTGGATGGATAGATGAATGAGAGCGAGAGATAGAGAAACAGTGAGGGAGAGAGATAATACAGAGAGAGAGAGAGGTAAAACAAGCTAGGTGTAATGACAAGTGTAAAGATGAGTGGGTGGATGGGTAGATATATTGATGAGTCGATAGATTGATGAACGAGAGTGAGAAATAGAGATAGAGAGAGATAGAGAGAGAGAGAGAGATGAGAGCTAGAGAAACAGATAGAGGGAGAGGGAGATAATACAGACAGCGAGAAAGAGAGCGAAAGAGAGAGAGGGAGAGAAAGAGAAGACAAGATAGGTGTTCTCACGGATGGAAAGATAAGTGGATGTGCGGATGGGAAGATAAACAGATGGATGGATAGAAGGATGAGTGGGTGATTAGATAGACAGACACAACGCATTACAGAAGGAACCCGGAATCATGACTGCCTCTTTTCGGGGCAAACATGTCAGTCAAGGAGCCTTTCCTATTGGCCATTCAATGCCCTCACACAGTAACCCACATCCTTGTCCACAGAGGCCCTCTTTTTAGCAAATCAAGCAAAACGTCACTTAATCATATACAGGAGACGCTCTGCTGTAAAAATAGTCCTGTGAGTAAGAGCGCCTGAGTGGTGAAATGGCCACGAGCGCTCCCGAAGAGCTGTTTCCTCGTTATTTTATCCTAATAACGCGATGGCGAACGATGATATGCGTGTGAGCGCCATTTGCATTTCGTTGGGCGCGCAGGCCCTGGCTCTGCTCGCGCAGCCGCTGGAGTGCAGGGTGCAGAATATTAATGCCCGGCCACACACCGCACTGCCCCATTTCGGTAATAGCTCAGACAGAGGGTTATGTGTTCCCAGATAACAGCCCGGCTCTTATGAGCATTTGATGGTCTTTTTATCTTTTTTTGTGAGATGGAACTAAATTAGAAGAAACATTACAATATAAACAAGTCATTTCTTCTTTTCATTGAGTTACCAGAGAATGATAGTCTGGGGGGAGAGGAAGAGGGGGCCAAGAGGCGGAGGGATTCAAAAAATGCAAGAAGCTGTAGGCACTAGAGAGAACATAGTCCTCATGTGGGGGCGATGTTCTAAAATGGCTTATGGGTGAGATTTAGGTCTGATCTAATAAGTAAGTAACTGAGTGTTGAATACAGCCGAGGATAATGACCACGCTACTTGAGAAAGAAAGGGAACTCAAAATAGAGCGAGCGCAAGAGGGAGAGAGCGAGACAGACGGAGAGAGAGGGGCAGAGGCAAAGACATAGAGACAGAGATCGAGGGAGAGAAAACGGAAGAATGAGAGAGGGAGATAGAGACGGAGAGGGAGATCTAGAAAGAGAGAGAGAGAGAAGGAGAAAGAGGAGCAACAGTGAGTAGAAAGATGAGAGAAGGATGGAGCGAGAGATGAGTGATAAACAGAAAAGACGGTTGAAAGAGACTCGGAGAGACGGAAGTAGGTAAAGAAGGATCAAGAGAAAGGTAGATGGAGAGGGAGAGCGAGAAGGAACTCAAGAGAGAGCAGAGAGAGCGAGACAGACAAAGAGGGGCAGAGACAAAGACATAGAGACAGAGAGCGAGGGAGATAAAACGGACCAATGAGAGAGGGAGATAGAGACAGAGAGGGAGATCAAGACAGAGAGAGAAGAAGAAAGTGGAGCGAAAGTGAGAAGACAGACGAAGAAGTGTGGAGAGATAGACAGAAAAGAGGGTTGAAAGAGACTGGGAGAGAGGAAAGAGGGGAAGGGAGAGCAAGAGAAAGGTGGAGGGAGAGCGATAAGGAACTCAAGAGAGAGAGAGAGCAGAGAGAGTGAGACAGACAGAGAAAGAGGGGCGGATGCAAAGACATAGCGACAGAGAGCGAAGGAGAGCAAACAGACCAATGAGAGAGGGAGATAGATAGAGACAGAGAGGGAGATCTAGATAGAAAGAGAGAAAGTGAGAAGGAGAAAGAGGAGGGAAGTGAATGTGAGAAGAGAGAGGAAGAAAGATGGAGAGAGATGGAGTGA
The DNA here is from genome assembly GCF_040938575.1 of Ambystoma mexicanum. NCBI lineage: Eukaryota > Metazoa > Chordata > Amphibia > Caudata > Ambystomatidae > Ambystoma > Ambystoma mexicanum. Next base: position 64,977,907 of record NC_090934.1, read on the forward strand.
TAGACAGAACAGGTTTGAAAGAGACTTGGAGGGAGGGAGGAGGGAAAGAGAGCAAGAGAAAGATGGAGGGAGGGGGAGGGCGAAAGGGAACTCAAGAGAGAGTGAGCATAGGTAGAGAGAGAGAGAGAGAGAGAGAGATAGAGAGAGAATGAGACAGAGAGAGAGAGAGAGGGAGAATGAGAAAGCGAGAGAAAGAGAGAGAGAGAGAGAGAGAGAGAGAATGAGAGAGCAAGACAGTGGGAGGAAGATAGAAAGTGAGCAAGTGAGAAGAAACAGACCACGGCCAAGTGAAGACAAGGGAAGAGAGGCAGAGGGTAACCTGAAGAAATAAGAGAGCAAGAAACAAACATGGCATAGAACAAAGGTAAAACGCTGTGTGACAGGAAGTGAGAGAATGGAAGTGGCAATAAACACACAGAACAAGAGAGAGAAGACGAGGGAGAGTGTGGACGTCGTGCCTGTGAGAGAGAGAGAGCTGCAGAAACACTTGGAACAAACAACCAGATTTCAAGTGATAAAAGATAGAGGGAGAGAGAAGGGGAGAAAGGAGACAGCGAGAAGGGGTGAGAGGAGAGCGAGGGGAGAGACAGGGTGAGAGCGGAGAGAGAGAGAGACAGCAAAAATTAAAAAAAGAGGGAAACAAGGGGAAAAAGGGGATAAAGAGAGAAGAGGAGAGAGATAGAGGGCAGAGACACAGAGTGAGAGTGGAGAGAGGGATAGAGAAAATAAAAAGAGGGTGAGAAGGGGAGAGGAGGGGCAGAGGAGAGAGTGGGGAGAAGAACAGAGAGAGGGAGAGAAGACAAGTGAGATTGTGGACAGTGTGTGTGTGTGTGTGTGTGTGAGAAAGCATACTTGTAACAAACAGAGAGGGAGAGAAGAAGAGGGTGGGGGGGCTCAAAGAGAGAAGGGGCAAGGGGTGACCAAAAAGGCCAAAGGGAAACACTATTAAAAAGAGCAGAGAAAGGAAGAAATGCAACCACTCCATAAACAGAAAGAAAGGCAGAGAGAGAGAGAAAGAGATTGAAAGAGAGAGAGAGAGAGAGAGTGAGAGCGAAAATAAAAGGAGGGAAACAAGGGGAGAGAGAGAGAAGAGGAGAGAGATAGAGGGCAGAGACACAGAGTGAGAGTGGAGAGAGGGATAGAGAAAATAAAAAGAGGGTAAGACGGGGAGAGGGGTAGCAGGGGAGAGAGTGGGGAGAGGGACAGAGAGAGGGAGAAAAGACAAGTGAGATTGTGGACAGTGTGTGTGTGTGCGAGAGAAAGCATACTTGTAACAAACAGAGAGGGAAAGAAGAAGAGGGCGGGGGGCAGAAAGAGAGACGGGCCAAAGGGTTGACCAAAAAGGCCAAAGGGAAACAATATTAAAAAGAGCAGAGAAAGGAAGAAATACAACCACTCCATAAACAGAAAGAAAGACAGAGAGAGAAAGAGAAAGAGAGAGAGAGAGAGAGAGAGAGAAAGAGAGAGAGAGAGAGAGAGAGAGAGAAAGAAAGAGAGAGAGAGAGAGAGAGAGAGAGAAAGAGAGAGAGAGAGAGAGAGAAAGAGAGAGAGGTGGAGAGAGAGAGAGAGAGGGGGGAGGCGGGGGAGAAAGAAATTGAAGATGTATGGTATAGATCAAGAGGCAGAATGAGAAAAGAAAAGAGGTGTACAGGAAAGAGAAAAAACATAACAAAGAGAGACACAGAGATGGGGGAAAAGAAAGATTGTGCATTTGTATTCCTGGAACACATCATGTGAAGTTGAAATACAATGTACCATGTCAATATCAATCAGTGATGTTTGAATTAAGCCTCGGTACCATCAACGGGCAGGACGCCCCTTAGGGCCCAGAAGCGTGAAAGTGGCCCAGAGCAAAGTAAGGGCTCAAGGCAACTAATAGCCCGGATTGGCCACAGATGCCGGCACTAAGGCTGTTAGCTGCCACTGTGGTGTCATATAAAAATCCCGTCAAGGCTGTAGCGAAGGCGTGATATCACAATTGTGACACTGACACAATGGGTACAATTTGTAAAACCTTTATTGAAGTTTCAGGCTTTGGAAACACTCCTACTTTGCCCTATAACTATGATGGGAGAAGTCTCAACCATCACACGATAAACAAAACAGTCCTAGTGGAGTCCATCCAATCAAAATGGCCTATCCTAAAAAAAACACTAAAAAAAAAACTAATGCTTACCCCATCTCTTGTACACAAGTGTATAACGGAGAATTGGATGTAAAGGAAACAGTGTTCAAAATAATACACGTGGCTGAATCAGCCCCCTCCCCACGTTAGACCTCATAAAATAAGGTGATCCCTGTAGGTAGGATGACACACTCTGCATCGGGATTTCAACACATGAGCAGTTCAAGACGTGGATCGAGGCACGCTTGGACTTTCACATTAAAGTGCCTCTTACCAGCCTGTCAAACAATGTTTCACACAATTTTCACGTCAGTCCCCCTTTGTAAGGAACAGACTGCTTCAAAACAAATATTCACATAGGCCCCCCTCTGTCAGGCTCAGACCTATTCAAACAATGTTCAACAAGACTTGCAAGGGGGTTCCTTTCCCCACGGTTAATTCCAAAACAAAGGTTCCCATTGGTACCCCTGTGACAGGCTCAGACCTTTTCAAACAGTGATCCACAAGACTTGCAAGGGGCTCCCTTCTACAAGCTTATTTCCCCTCCGGGTCTCCGTCAGTCTGGCTCAGGCCACATTTGAATGTCAAAGACTTTCAAATGTGTGTGGCTTTCTTTACAGACCCCAACAGGACCACTTCAACAAACAGTTTGAAGTTTAAATTTCACTCTCCCCTTCTCAAGGAGTTAATTTTGCTTACTTTGCTTTTGCAGTTCATTTGTTTTCCCATTACAAACAATACACTTTTCACAGAGACTTTCTAAAGGGCTACTTTCTTTCACCAGACCATTCCCTTCCTTAGTACCACTGATTTCACACCTGTCCTCATTTCAAAGATCATTCACAGGTCTGCCTTTCGTTGCGTCTCATTTATTTATTTATTTATTTATTTATTTATTTATTTGTGTGTTTGTTTCTTTATTTATTAAAATTCGTATTATGCACCACATGCTCGTGGGCCTCAGGGCACACAAAAAACAAAAGACAAGACATGACCAGCAAGAAGAGAAGGGTGCCATAGAGGGTTACTCCATATTGAAAAGGCAAGTCTTTATGGCGGCTCAAACAGGGGATAGCTTCGAATCTGTCATATCCCAGCTGGTAGGGCGTTCCAGAGTAGAGGGCCCTGAACATCAAGAGTGGTGCCCCCAAATTTAGCTGTCTTAAATCTAGGGGGAGCAAGAAGAGTAGCAACGGAAGAGCAAAGGTTTCTTCCATTGGACTTGATGGTAATACATTCAGACAGATAGGTGGGATTGCTGAAGGACAAGCACTTGTGTGTTGTCATTAGCACTTTATGTGTTATACAATGTTTTACAGGAAGCCAATATAGCTTCTTTCTGAAGGTGGCGATATGAGTGTGACAAGATTGATTGAATATGGTGCACACGGCATTGTTCTGAGCCACCTGTAAAGATTGCATATTGGCGACATTAGACCAGACAGTAGGCTATTGCAATAATCAATTCCGGAATTTATCAATTCCGTGGACAAGAGAGCACAGTTTTCAGCTGTGATAAAATGGAGAATATGGCTGATTTGTTTGTTAATCAGTCCACAACTAGACCTGAAGTTAGAGACATGAGACTTCATAGATAGCTCCTCATCAAGAACAACTCCTAAGGTTTTGACTTTCCTTCGGACAGTGATGGTATTTTTCGCAATAAGGAAGTTGGCATAGTCGGAATCAAGTTTGTTCCGGGTGTTTTTAGAGGATACTATCATGAGCTCAGTTTTTTTATTGTTCAGAGCTAGAGAGTTGGATGGCTTTGTAGATGTTATTTATGGTATCAAGATCGTTCTTATACACGACACTTATTGTATGACGACCTGTGTGTCGTCTGCGTAGTTTGTATATTGAACTCCAAGCTTGCTCAGAAGGTCGAGGAGGGGTCAAATATACAAATTAAAGAGCAGTGGCGACAAACAAGAGCCCTGTGGGACTCCACAAGTTTGAGAGATGGGTGTGGATTGATTACTTCCCACGCATACCCTTACCATTCGACGGCCCAAGAAGGAAGCTATTAATCTTGATGCTAGCATGGAGCAATTTGAGACCTCTCCGAGCCTTGTCACTAGTAGACTGTGATCGACCAGATAGAAGGCTGCAGATAGGTTAAGTAGCATCAGAAATGTGGCTTGATTTTTGTCCGCTATGCCCACAAGAGTGGATTTTAAGTCGAGCATGGCCGTCTCTGTCCCGTGACGAGCCCTGTAGCCTGACTGTCGAGTGCTAAGGATGTTGTGTTCTTCGACATGAGCCTGCAATTGCATATCGGCTAGTTTATCCAATATCTTCAGAATGAAGGGCACATTGGTTATTGGCCTGTAGTTATCTTTATTAGTGGGATCAAAATTTTCTTTTTTTAAACAAAGGGGTTATCCAGGCGGATTTAAGTGCATCAGGTACCAAACCTTCATCAAAAGATAGATTTATTAGCTTAGTAATCCATGGGACCAGTACGTCAGTAGATTGCTTGAAGATGTTTGTGGGACAGTCATCTGCAGGGCAGGATGTAGCCATAAGATCCTGTATCACTTTAAGTACCTCTTTTACAGAGTAATGAGTGAAAGAAAATTGAGGGGTTCTACAATGGGAGTTGTCGAGAGGGGTTGTTCTTTCTGTAGGTGGCATCGGTGCCACGTTGTTAAGGGCTTCTTTGATGTTTTCCTTGTGGGAATCAAATTTTGATAAGAATGCACCGTGGATGTCTTGGCACCAATTGGAATCTTTGGTCAGGGTGTTGGATGGCGGTGGCTGATCTTGAAATTCAGCTAGAATTTTAAACAGCTCGCCAACATTAGATTGGGTGTGTATGATCCTTTTATTATAGTGTGTGCCTTTAGCATTAATTATCAGTTTTTTGTACGCCAATGTGGATTTTCTATTGGCAGCTAAAGTATCATTGTTAGGGTCCCTTCTCCAGGATCTTTCCAGAGTTCTTTTAGTTTGTCTGACAGTGACATTATCTTCTGAGAACCAAGTGTTCTCTGTGGCTTCAGACCTGATTACCTTCATTTTCATAGTTGCAAGATCATTAACTGCATCTTTGATGATGATCATCAAGTGCTTAACTAAAGCAGAAGAGTCAGCAAAGTTGGCTAAAGGTTGTCGTTTGGATGATAGGAGCGAAGATAGTTTGGAGGATGTTATGTTTTTCAAATTACGAGTCATCTTTTGTAGACATGGGTAGGTGTTGAGTTTGGGCAGAGAATTAGCTAAGGTGATCTTGGCCTGAATAAGAGATTGGCCGGACCATACACATGGTGTGACCGTAATGTCTAAAATATTAGTATTTCGTGATATGAGCCAATCGAGAGTGTGCCCACCTTTTTGTGTAGGAAATTTCATCCATTGTGTGAGTCCTACTGAAGTAATGGAATCCATGAGGCTGAGACCCACTTTGTCAAGTTGGTCATTGGCCAATAGTTAAGATCACCCATGATGACCAGAGGGCTTTTAGTATTGCATATTTGAGCCAGCAGATCAATAAACTGCTCTTCAAAGAGGGGCATGACTTTGGGTGGTCGGTAGATGATAAGTACGTTAAGAGTTGTATGTGGGGATGTTTTTATTTTTACCCAGAGCGATTCACAACTATCAGTTGAAATGTGTGATACCGCGTGACAGTTGAGGCTGGACTTGCACATGAGTGCAACTCCGCCGCCTCTGCCTTGGGAGCGGTTCGCTCTGAAAAGAGCGTATTCATCAGGGGTTGAGAGTGTAGCAGGGTGGGCAGATTGGAATTGAGCCATGTTTCGGTGATTCCAAAGAAATCTGGCTTGCATTCATTAACATGGTCGGCAATTTCGACACCGTGTTTGTATAGTGAGCATGTGTTTAGTAAGGAGAGCGATAGAACTAACAGTGGCACGATGCTGGAGCCTATTTCACTGTGCCCGCACATTGTTTTGTCCAAACACATGATATCTACTTAGTTGATTGTGTGCACCACACATAACGTCAGGGGCATTAAGCACAGCTATCTTACTTGTAGGTATGTCCAAGGAGCAGAGCAGAAACAGTTTGGAGAGCACCAGTGAGCAGAAGCCTAACGGGAGACAGGGCCAGCGAGCCGGCGAGCTGCAGCGATGACCGGTGAAGACCGGCACATCCCAGAAGCGCCGGCTTGTGCAGCCTTCCCTTGCGATACAATGTTGCCACTTTCATCTTTGACACACACTGTTCTCTCAGGTCACTTGCCAACCTACCGGCTGTGTGCATTTCTTTCTTGGTTTCATGATTTCCAATTCATGAGTCAAGGTTAGTACCACAGGCTTGGCCTTGTCCCCCCAACTCTGCCGTTCACCCAGAGGGTAGCAGGCATTCTTGAAAGAGAATGCAGCTTTCTGATGTGGGATCTGGCCTTCTCTACGTGTCTTTAATGGCCTGCCAGAGGCAACAACCTCCAGTAGGGAACTCTTGGAGTTGTCGACCCACTGCTCTCATCCCTTGGTCCATCACTCACTCCACGGGGTTTGCCTCCACCCAGAAATGCTGCTCGTACTCTTGTTCTGCCTTGCTCATAGTGTGTCTCTTGGATCTACCTTTATCTGTGTGAGGAGAGTTCATTGGTATCAGGTGTGTGCACTTGAAGTGAAGTGCCTGACTTTGCCTGACTTGATTAATGGGGCATGTCCAGTATGATGCATGAGGGTTAGTCTTGTTACTCTCAGTCACCCTCTTCCTAGTGCCAGTGTTTGTGTAAAAAAAGGGGGGGGGGGGCTTTGAGAATCCTAAAAAATAGGATTGGTTAAATGAAGAAAAAAAAGGGGGGCATACTGCATCTCACCATCAGCTGCCTCACCCCCACTCCCCAAAGACACCTCACCCAGGTGCTGGATCCAAAAGTGATGGCCATGTCCTGGACACCTGGATGACAAGTCCCTGAGGACTAGCGGGTAAGACACCATTTGTTCTCTCATAAGGTACAATAACATCTTGCATTGCTACCATATATATATAGTAGCTTATTGCCTTCTCTGTGGGTCTCAAAGGAGGAGCAATCAAGGCCCTTTTTTCAAAAACGTGTCATCGGTGCAATTATGAATGTGCATGCTTTTTTGTACTAGAGAAACAAATTACCCTGGTGCCAAAAGTGGATTTTTCAGTGCATGTTTGTACAAGGCTAATATTTGCCGCTGTGCAAACACTGTATTGTCATTAGAACGAGGGTCATCCTTTCCTTGGTGCTAACATTCATTGCATGGCTATTTAGTTTTTTTGCACTAGGGCCATGTTTACCTCTGTGCTAAGATCATGTGGATGCCAGATTCCTGACTCTGCCCCAAAGCATGAAGGGAATCTGTAGCCCAGGAAATGTGGTGTATCAGGCCTTGCTTCCGGAGCCGGCAGCTTCCTGGAGGCAGGAGTTCTGTCACAAGCATAGCACCCCTTGAAGTCCTCTCCAAAAAGAGAGTGACATCAGGGAATTTCAAGCCCCGTACCCCCAAACCTCCTTTAGCATAATCCTCTACCACAGCCCCCTACTCAAATCCATGGCCAGCTCCAGTCCTCCATTGGGGAGGTTTCCCCCCACAAACCCATCAAAGACATCTTTCCTACCCCACCACCATTATATTTATTATTATTATTATTATTATTATTATTATTATTATTATTATTATTATTATTATTATTATTATTATCATTATTATTATTATTATTATTATTAATATTATTATATGTATTTATTTATGTTTGTATTTGTAAAGCGCCTAGCAGCCTGGAGGCATCGAGGCGCTGTTTCAAGAAGATGTCTTAGTTACATGATGTAAGAGGCAGTGCATGGGTTACAAGTGGCAGTGCCTTACAGGGTGGACGTGCAATCATGGATGATATACATGAGATACTTGATATAATGTACAGTACGGTGGTAAATTAGACATGAGAGGCAGATGAGGTGCTGGTATCGTGGCAACTTAGAGGTTATACAATCAGCAATGTTTTGCTTGCTTTTCTGAAGGCTGTGTGGGACTGAATGCTTCTGATTATGGGAGGGAGTAGCTTCCAGTCGGTGGCTGCTATAACTGCAACCTACTATTAATATTATTGGATTTATAGAGCGCGGACCTAGATTTGAGAATCAACGGAACTCTTAACAGAGGTATACAACAATACAGATACATAACGTCACGTCTTGCCTATCACACCTCCGACCCAGCTAACTCACCATAGCATAAATGTGCGTGCGCAGTAAGCTGTCTTCTCCAAGCAGAATTTACTGGGCAGTCTCTTTTAGAGGCAGCCCCGAAAAACGCAGTCTGCGGACCGCATACCGAGGCAGTACAGTGTTGAGAAAGCAGAATTACCATCTCATCCCTGCCCCTCCCCATTCTGGTAGACTGATTACCTCATTACACAGTAGGCGGTGGACCAAGGTGCTATTAGCACCTTGGTCCATGCCGGTAAAATACCGGCACCGCCTTGGAGGAAAGGGGAATTACCGCCCTATTCCAAGGTTGGCGGGGCGGTAATTCCCCCTTCCCCATTCCCATTTTTGCCCCATAGGGCATAATGGGAATGGGGAAGGTGCTAATTACGGTACCGCAAATTGTAGTACCGTAATTAGCATCCTGGTCCCTTTGCGGGTTGGTTTTTAACGCCTACTAAAAAGCAGGTGTTAAAGTACCAACCCGCAAAGGGACCTCGTAGTAAGGCGGTAAGGGTTAACGGTCACCAGTACCATTACCGGTGACCGTTAACCCTTACCGCCTTCCATGTAATGAGGACGTGAGTCTCTAAAGATCTCAATTATGAGGAGCTATTAGTACTTTGAACCCAGCAACTTATCTACCAGTTTTATATGAGGAGTTAGATAGAGAGTCCAACAGCAGTGATGTCACTAGTAATTCACATAATACAAAACCCTGGATGTACCCATTTAGCCTTGGACCAGAGAATCCCTTTGCAGGGCGGGCCAAGGATTTTAGGGGCCCTGGGTGGCAAAGGATGTGTGGAGCCCCTTTATTCGCAGCGCAGAAAATGTCACAACATTAGTCATTAATATCTGTAGGGATCAAATAAACTAATGTTCAATATCTGAATTGTAACTGCTAATTTTGCAGTTGTAGCAATATCAGGAATGAGGCGTATTTTGGAGTATCCGACCTAGTGAGCTGAATCATTTGTAGCGATGGATAACGCAATAGAAAGTACTGTGGTGAGGAAGAGCGGGACAAAGAGTAATGTAGATCATTGGTAAGAAATCCAACCATACCTGATGTGACTGCACATTCCAAGGATCTAAGGGCAGGAATTAGTCCTGGGCCAGACAGGCAAAACGATTTTGCTAGTGCAATCGTAATAAAGCCTATTTACCGGAAAGGTACTGAGGCAGTCAGAGTAAGCAATTCTGCAGGTCTTCAAATGTCATCAATTGTCTGATTTTTACATTTCTATCGCGCATACCTTATCAGTCCTGGCAGAGACTGCATCTGGGCACAGATGTTAGTCAATAGTTATATGCACACTTTGCTAAAGACTAAAGCTTGATGCTGATATTAGCTGGTGGGGGACATATTACATAAAACGGTATGTTGTAAAGGTTTTGTTTCCTAAAGATAGAAAGGAAATTAATCTGTCAGCGGTCGATTGGGAGAGAATATCAGGAGCGAGGGTGGAAGGAGGAGAAACGTCTGTCACCCCATGTTGCAGTTTCTGAGAAGGGGGCCACCAAAATATCCTATACTGTTGATCAAAGTGATCGATTCGGGCAGTGGATTTGAATTTTTGAGGTCCGGTATGCCGGGGCAAAGCCATGGACACATATAAAGACCAAGCAGAGAAACGTAAACAGGATTCTCTGCTGCACTGGAAACCAGTGAAGACTTTTCCAAAACTGTGAAATAGTTGTGTTCCTAGACAGAGCAAAATTCAATCGAACTGCAGAGTTCTGTGCAACCTGTAATCGCTGTATTTGAAACGTTTGGATGATCATAAGAAGGGTGATACAATAATCACATTTAGAATTTGTAAGTGTGCCACCACTATGGAGCGACCCTTCTCTACAATTAGAGGCAGAAGGGGCTGTGTTAATATTAATTGATAGTATACAAATGTAACTGTTTGATTAATGTGCATTTTGCAGCCCATAGTGGACTGCCAAATGCAGCCTAAGTTCTTTATGCATCAGTGAATTTTATAGGAGAACCAAACAGGGTCAAACATGTGATGAATTTCAAAACGTTTGGAAACTTTATTTTTTTTTTGTTTTATTTTTTTTATTCTTTTTTTTCCGGAGTCAAGCACAATAAGACTCAAGTCCAGAAAAAAGTGTGGGGGTTCATTAACAAATACACAGGAACTGAATGTATCCTAAATTGAAATATGCACACTTAATTCAACTGGACTTTCTAAATAGAAGAACATTCAAAATAAAAAGGAGCATTGTCTTTCACAAAATGAAATATCAATACCTGCACAACAAAAAAATAGCTAGAGGGTTTCCTAAAACACTGATACAAAATATACAAGCTGTGCACTCTTTCACCCCAAAAATCTATATTGAAATATTCTGTGCTTTGAAGACACTTTCATGTGGTTTTGTGGATTACGGGATTGAAATCCTAGTGGGCGAAAACTTGAGCAAACAAGCTTTTTTTGCATGCTGGTCTCAAAGACCCTCAAGGGTCGGTACTGTGTGAAAAAGTGGGCGGCTGCTGTCAAACCACATGCAATCTCACCTGGTGCCCTGAATATCAGCACAGTGCCAGGCAGACCATCTTCAGTCCAGCAGCCTCTCTTCCCACATCTATGGAACTCACATCATAATTACAGTACTCCAGCAATATAGAAACCCATATGGAAACAAGTTAAACAAACACGGTACACGTGTTGCGTTATTTTCATCCCATCTTGAAGAATACAAATACCAGAATGCAATTCCCCAAATTTTTTAAAACATGGCTTGTAGGATGTCTTTAACCAAACATAATGTGAAATTGTAACCTTTTGCATCATTTGACAAAGGCATGGTTTATAGGATGGGAGCGAAATATGATATGATATGATAGTTTATTTACATAGCGCCTATACACAATGTGTTTCAAAGCGCTTCAAGGCAAGGAAGGGAACAAGGGAAAATACGACATTCTTACAGGCCATGAACAGTAAGGATGTGAAATTAACCATCGTACTCGGCCTGACGACATTTCAGATAGTGCAAGTGCTAAGACATAGATAAGGAAGGGAGGGGGGGGGGGGTTGGGAAGGAAATGGAAACAGACAGGCGACTACCGTACTAAGCCTGACATTTCTGGTAGGGCCGGAGGAAAAGAAAAGGTGAGGTAGAGGGGTGCAGAAAGGGAGGGGAGGAACAAAACAAGTGACTATCGTACTAAGCCTGACAACGTTTCAGATAGTGCTGGAGGGAGGGGGGGGCAACAGTAAGGGGATAGGGGAGCGACAGACGAGGTTGCTATCATAGTAGGTCCAGGGACAGTAAGTGCATAAAAGAAAGTAAGGGAAGGAGGGAAGGAGATGGGGAAAAAGGAGAGGGGAGGAGAGAACAGAGAGTAAGCAGTCAAAAAGAGTGGAGAAGCAAGAGAGGAGAGCGAATACAATTGCAGGAGTCAGTAGTAACACATAATGATGCAAGCCAGGATACAAGATGAAGATGGAACCGTATGATTCAGGGCCACCATGAGTACAAGATGCAAAGGAAGTCCAGCATGAGAGTTGAGAAAGGGTGACACACCGTGAATCAATGAAGTCCATAAAAGTAAAATCCAGCAGTGGCCACAAGACTGTGATGGTGAAACCAGAATGTATCAGGACAGACTACTGTGTGCAAGAAGGGGGGGGTACACAAGGGAACAACACGGGGGGACCAGAGAGAGTGGGGATGGGCTGTTGGGACAGAGGGTGTAAACACATGTTGGCGCATGCTTACCTGCTGTCTTGGCACGGGGTCGGACCCTGGATCCTCCTTGTCCGAACAGGTCCAAACAGCAATAGCACTTTTATTTGTGACATTCCCCTCCCCCACCCCAAAAAAAAATGTATTTAGCACACCAAATACGGACACATGAACAACTCTTTTTTGTCCATATATTTTAATTGTCCTCAAAGAAGACAGATCTGGCACAACTTGTTTTTCTGTACGTGCTTTCAGAATAAAATTCCCCTTTTAAACCCCTTGTCCCAAACAAAGGTTCTTCAATGGATCATTAATTTAAACAAAAAGCGTGATAAGCCCTAACTGTGAGGCCCCACGGGGCTGATGGGATGCTGGGAAGGTGGGTGGGAGGTATTTGTCTCTTAAAGCGCATCACAAGCGGTTGGGAGATGACAGCAGGTACTTGTTCAAACACGCACAAAGAAAAGCCCTGTGGCTGGAAACAGCTCAGGCCTCGTTACTTCTTATACTCATGGCAGCAGGTAGTTGCAGGTCCAAAAAGAGCGCAGGACGTGGTGCGACGGCACAGGCTGCCCATGTGGATTTCGCAATCCTTGCAGTCTTGTGCATGAAGAGCAACAGGATTGACATTGGCTAAGGAACAGCAAAGGAGAATTGTGCGGTGCACCAGACAACTGTGTAGGATTCTGCAGACCCACCAGACTCCCGCCAGAGGAAGCGGAAGTGGGGCAGTTGGGAGAACAGCAGAACATCAATAGACAGAGATGTCTTTGAAGGACCACAAGCAACAGGCCACGAGCCCAGAAAGAAAGGCAGGATTTAAGCACAAATCGAATATAGCAGCCAGGGCTTTCTAAGCCTCTCGATGACGCGGGCCCACATCAGCCGGGTCAAATGAGGCAGGTGAGACAACTAGCCTATCAGGAGGCTCCTTACAAAGGAGGAAAGGAAGTAGCCAATCACAGGCGCTCCTTGATGAGGCTAAGAGAGGAAAAAGCTACATAAGTCTAGAGTTAGTTAATGTAAGTAGATCAGTCAGCCAGGAGTGGGAAGGGAGGACCATTGGAAGGCTACTGAAGAGGCCTGAACAAGCTCAGGAGAGACTAGGAGAGACAAAGAAGTCAGGGACCCTGGAGACACTTGTAAGTCAGAGCAACTTGTTTGACCCTCACCAGCTAAGATACCTGAAAGGGTCAAACGTCTGATGCCACTGATAGACCAATCAAGGAATCATGAACAGTGATCTGGGCATTATATCCCAGAGGGAGCTATACATTGTATCCCTGAGGGAGCTATGCATTCTATCCATGAGCGAGCAGGGTACTACAACGCTTAATGAGCTGGGCATTGCATCCATGAGTGAGTCAGCACTATATCCTTCAGTGAGCTAGGCACTATACTCCTGCATTTTTATCTAGCCACTCTATCTCTGAGTAAGCTGGCATTATATCCCTTAGTGATCTGAGCACAATATCCCTGAGTGAGGCAGGCACTGTATCCATGAGTGACCGGGACACTATACAATGGAGTGATCCCGGCACTATATATCCTTCAGTGAGATGTGTACTATATTCCTGAATAATGATCTCACTATTATATACCTGAGAGAGCCAACAGCTACATCTCTGAGTGTTCTGAGCACTATATCCCTTGGTGAGCCAGACACTATATCCTTTAGTGAGGTAGGCACTATGTTCTTGAATACTGATGTAGCTACTATATACCTGAGTGAGCCAGGCACTATATCTCTGAGTGATCTGAGCACTATATGTCTGAGCGAGCCAGGCTTATATCCATGTGTGAGCTTGGCACTATAAACCTGAGTGAGCAGGGCGCTATATCCATGAGTGAGCTGGACACTATACACCTAAGTGAGCACGGCAGCATAGACTTCGGGGGGATGAGCACAATATTCCTGAATAATGATCTATCTACTATATAGCTGAGTGGCCTGGCACAATATCTCAGAGGGAATGAGCACTACATCCCTGAGTCAGCAATGCATTATATCCATGAGTGAGCTGGACACTATAAAACTGAGTGAGCATGGTGCTATATATCCTTCAGTGAGATGTGTACGATATTCCTGAATAGTGATCTAGCTACTATATACACGAGTGAGCCCGGCACTATATCCTCCAGTGAGCTAGACACTAAATTCCTGAATATTAATCTAACTACTATATACCTGAATGAGCCGGGCACTATTTCCAGGAGAAACCTAGGCACTATTAACCTGAGTGAGCCAGGCACTATATCCATGTGTGACCGGGGCATTATAAGCATAAGTGAGACCAACACCATATACTTTAATGACCTAGGCACTATGTTCCTGTATAGTGTTGTAGCTATGATATACCTGACTTATACATGGACTATATTATGGAGTGATTTGAGCACTACATACATGAGTGAGCTGGGCACTATAAACCTGAGTTAGCAGGACATTATAAACCTGAGTGAGTACGGCACTATACCCTTCAGTGAGATGGGTAGTATAATTCTGAATAGTGATCTAGATACTATATAGCTGAATGTACAGGGCACTACATCTCTGAGTGATCTAAGCACTATATCCCTTGGTGAGCAGGACCCTACATCCATGAATGAGCTGGTCACGGTAAACCTGAGTGTGCCAGGCACTATAGAATTTAGTGAGCCAGGCACTATATTCCTGAATAGTAATCTAGTTATTATATACCTGAGTGAGCCGGGCACTATGTCTGTGAGTGAGCTGGGAACTATAAACCTGAGTGAAGTTATGTTATGTTATATAAATGTTTTAACCACAAGTATCACTGGAAAGTGCATCATGGCTCTGAACACTGGGATACACGGGGGCAGAAGAAACAAACCACAACTTAAACAAAAACGTTTGTAATAGGCGAGGAAAGGACAAATGGTTAGCTGTAGCCCAAAGAGCCTGTGGGGGCGTATTCTACAGCAGAGCAGCTGCAATGGAAAAAGCTCGACCCCCGACTGGCCAACTTAAACTGTGGTACTGTGATAAAAAGTGCATCCACAGAGCGAAGAACACGGGAAGGCACATTAGGCCGACATTTTGCCTGCAAATATTCAGGGGCGGTGCTGAAGAAAGAGCGGTGCACAATACAAAGTACTTTAAAATCGATGTGCTTTGAAACAGGAAGCAAGTGGAGAGAGTGAGGAACTGTGCGAATGTGAGAGCGCAAAGAAGAGGAGTGGCAGAATGTTGAAGAATTGAAGGCGGTGGAGAAGGCAAAGAGGTTGAGAAAGATAGAGAGAATGACAGTAGTCAAGAGTCCCAAAAAGAAAATAAGACACGACTGCAGCACGTACATGAGAGGGCAGAAAAGGAAGAATTGTGCCTATGAGCTTCGGCTTAAAGTGCTCCATCTGACAGACAGCGCTCACCTGCACTTCAGCGGATAGAGAAGAAGAAAACGTGAAGCTGAGATTTTAACCATGGAGGCAGGCTTGGGCAAAGGCCCAAGAGAGGAGGGCCAGGAGGCTGGGAATAAAAAGCACCCACTGACGGGGGACCCACTACCAACACTGCTGTTTTGTCGCCATTAAGGCACAGCTACTTATCGCTCATCCAGATATTAACAGCTTGAAAGCAAGTGTGGCATCGCTCAGCTGTGTCATGATGGGCAAGGCCAAGACGCATGGCGATTTGAGTACCCTCAGCGTATGAGTAGCAGCGAAAGCCAAACTAAGCGCGAGCCGAGGTTGAATATGCACATTAAACAATAACGGAGACAGAGTAGAGCCCTGAGGAACCCCACAACGAATAAAAATCAGATAGGACAAATAAGGGGGTTTGAGAACGATCAGAAAGAAAGGAGTGAAACCAGGCAAGGACCACTCCAAAGATACTGGCAGGGGACAGCCTGCTGAGCCGAATGGAATTATCAATGGTGTGGAAGGCAGCTGACAGATCTAATGACATCAGCGTTCCCACACCATATTGATCAGGAAGCCACACCAGGACATCCTGAGCAGAAACCAAAACGGCTTTGGTAGCTCAGCCCGTTCGGAACCCGGACTGAGAAGGATCGAAGAAATTTGAATGCTCAAGAAAAGAACAAAGAAGAGCAGTGACCAGGGATTCAAAAAGTTTCATGAGAAAAGGGAGGAGATAAATAGGGTGAAAGTTAGAAGGAAGAAGAGTATCCAGAGGAATCAGCAGAAGAAATAAGGCGAGGACGAAAAACTGCAGAAACAACAAGAGAGGGAATAGCAGGAATAACGGATTTCAACACTGAAAGAGAAAGAGCGTCAGCAGGAGTAGCAGATTTAATGTTATTTTTGGCATTGGCAATATCCGATGGCCCAAAAGATGGAAAGGAAGACCTGGGGCCAGATTACAGTAACTTTGCACCGGTGCAAGTGCACATTTTACACAGTATTAGCACCAGGGCAAAGTTTGCACTATTTTTAAAAACACTTGAACACATTAAACAATCATTGCACCTGCACAAGTGCACTTTGGCTATTTAAAAGCACCAGGGCAAAAATTGTCCTAGTGCTAAAAAGATACATTTTTTATGCATTTTTACATTAGGGCAAAGTTTGCCCCAGTGCTAATACCATTCCGTATTAGCACTAGGGCAAATTTTGCCCTGGTGCAAAAATGTAGTGAAAATGCAACTTTTTTTAACCATGTCAAATGTTGCCCCGGTGCTTTTAATATGTCAAACTGCACTCGTTGAGGTGCAATGGTCTTTTAATGTGTCCCAGTCTTTTTAAAAATAGGGCAAACGTTGCCCTAGTGCTAATAGCGTGCAAACTTTGCACTTGCACTGGTGCACAGTTTCTTTAATCTGGCCCCTGAATGTAAATGGCGATCCACCACCACAGGGACAGTAATCTTCATTGACCGAAAGACAGGGGTAGGGCTTTTTTGACTAATAAGAGTAATCTTGTCCACAAAAAAGTAGAGACAGAATCACAAAGAGATTGTGAAGGATGAACCAAATTAGCAGAAGAAAAATCTGTAGAAAGTTCCAGCACAGTCTTAAACAGCTCCTGCAGCTGATTATGTTTGTTTGTTTGTTTGTTTGTTTATTTTATTTATATTGCGCACCAGACCCTTAGGTTACCGGGCGCAGCAACAAGTATATGCGAAGCTTACAATGTTACAATGTTATATAAATGAATTTACAATATTACACCATATTACACAAATTACTAGAATGTACAGATAAAGAATTGCCGTATTTACATGAATGTACAGTTAACAATATACAGGATTAGCAGTAATAAACATAAGGGTTAATGTCACGTCAGGGTGCATTAGGTAGGACTACACTTGTAAGTGTTCGGGTGTTGAGTCGTTGTTGGCGATAATGTGTTTGATAAGGTTCCTTCTGAAGTGAGGGAAGGGTTGGTCAGCTCTTAGGTTAGGTGGCAGGGCGTTCCACAGGTTAGCAGCTTTCACAGGGAAGCTGACGCCACCAATTTTGGCAAGTCTGAATCTAGGTACTGCCAAACAATTGGAGTTGGCGAGTCTCATGGGTCTATTAGAAGTTTTTCTTTTTATTTTGTCCATCAAGTAGCTAGGAGCAGCATTATTTAAGGCCTTATGGGTTAATGAGATCATTTTTAGCTGGATTTTATTCTCAGTGGAAAGCCATTTATGTTGCCGCCTAGTCGAGGAGATATGCTCCCTCTTTTTTATTCCTAATGCAGCTCTAAGAGCATTATTTTGTAGAGTTTGAAGTCTTAGGGTGGTGGCTTTATTGGCGCTACTGTATAGGGCATTACAGTAGTCAAGTCGGGAAAGAATTAAGGCTCTAGCCAAGATTAGGCAACTGGTATTGGACAGGAAGGGCTTGCCTGCTCTGATCAATTTACAGGTGTAAGCAGTGGTGGAGGCTAGGGAGTTTACCTGTTTAGTGAAGGACAGGGTAGAGTCGAGATAAAAACCAAGTGTTTTTACTTCCCTCGAGACTTTGATGACATTTCCGTCTATGCTGAAGGCTGAGTAATCCGGGCCCAATTTGTTAATATTGGCTTGTGTGCCCAGAATGATCAACTCTGTCTTATCATCATTCAGGCAGAGACCGTGAGTAGCCATCCATGCCTGAATGATAAGATACACTCTATTCACCAACTCCCCATCCTCGCTGTGATCCCCAGAGAGTGGGAAGAGAATCTGTGTATCATCTGCATAGTTAGTGTAGGTGATACCGAGATTATCCAAATCATCGAACAGAGGTTTGGTGAATATATTGTAAAGGGTCGGAGAGACGCAGGATCCCTGAGGGACTCCACAAGTAATGGGTATAGGGTCAGCTGCTGCCGATGGGGAAAAGACTCTCATGGTTCTCTCACTCAGAAAGGATTCTATCCAACTGATAGCTTGGGTGGAGAAGTGAGCGGCAACGTCCAGGTGTTTGCAGAGGACTTTGTGGTCCACAAGATCAAACGCAGCTGAGAGATCTAGTAGGAGGAGGAGGGCTGTCTTACCCTGATCTCTCAGTTCGTCTATTTGGGCCTTTAAGTCAATCAGGGCTGTTTCCGTCCCGTGTAGTGGGCGGAAGCCAGATTGTCTAGATCCTAGTAGTTTGTGCAGTTCGAGGTAGTTTTGAATCTGTATATAGGCCACTTTGTCCAGGATCTTCAGCAGAAACGGAACTGTAGTGATTGGGCGGTAGTTGGTAGGGATAAGAGGATCTAAAGTTTGCTTTTTAAGCAACGGGAGCACCCAGGATTGTTTTAGGTTAGCTGGGATGATGCCTGTGGAGAAGGATGCATTGACAAGTTTGGAGATAAATGGTGATAAGTCTCTGGCAGCGTCTTTTATTAGCTGTGCTGGGCAGATGTCACCTTTGCAGTTGGATGGTTTGAGGGTGAGGATGATTTTTTCAATCTCAAGTGTGGAAGTTTTGGTGAAGGAAAATTTGGTAGGTTGAGGCATGTGGATAGCCTTAGGTGGTGACAGTGTAGGGAGTTTAAGCGAGTCTTTTTTCAGTTGAATTTTATTTTGGAGGGTAGTAATTTTATTAGTTAGAGCATATTGGATGTCAGAACACCAGGTCTGATCTTTAGTGCAAGTGTCTGGTATGGCAATAGGTGACTCAAGTTCCTTTAGGATGGAGAAGAGTTCCTTCATACTTGATTTAGAGTTAGCGATACGATCGTTGTATGAATTTTTCTTAGCCAGACAAACTGCGTTTTTGTATTGACGGGAGATAGATATTAGGTTAGCCTTGTTCTCAGCAGTTGCACATAATTTCCAGTTGGATTCATATTTTCTCTTGGTGAGGCGTAAAGCCTTGAGTTCGGGCGTAAACCATTTATTTAGGTGGGCTTTGGGTTTACTTGTGCGCATTTTAAGTGGGGCAATTTTGTCCAAAGTATCAGTCATAATTTTGTTATACTCATGAACTAAAGTGCCGGGGTCTAAATTGTCAGGCAAGGCGTTTAAGGTTGGAAGAATAGCGGGTATGACATTTTCTATTGTCATGTTCTTTTTGTTTCTTGTAGGGCATGGGAGTGCCATGGGGGCGACTGTAGAGGATGGTTGGGAGGTTAAGAGGTCAAAGGACACTAATGAGTGGTCAGACCATGATAATGCCGAGATAGAGGAGATGACTGTAGTACAGTTAGAGTCAGCGACCCAGTCTAATATTCTACCTTTCGTATGGGTAGGGTTGTTGACTTTTTGGGAGAAGCCTAGAGAGTTAATAGCTTGGGCAATGGTCGCGGCATGCACATCTGTTTTGTCATTAAATCCTAAGTTGAAATCCCCTAATACCAGCAGTTGAGAGGTAGTTTTAGCATTGAGGGTTAGCAACTTGTGTAGGTCCTCTTCGAAGGTCCCAAGCGGACCTGGAGGTCTATAGATTAGGTGAATGGTTAGGGATTGATTATTATTTATAAGGAGTTTAGCAGTGAGGGCTTCACAGGATTGTAGCGTTAGTGCAGAGGCTAGTCTTAGTGAGAGGCTTGATTTAGAGATAATGGCAATTCCGCCTCCGCGGGAGCCCTCTCGGTCTTGTCTACATATAGTGTAGCCGTCAGGTATGGCTAACATGAGTGAAGGGCCTGCTGCCTGGTGTAGCCAAGTTTCAGTTATAGCAATGAAGTCCAGATTATTCTCAGTGATTAGATCAGCTATCTCAAGGGCATGTGCAACTAGTGACCTGGCATTGAGAAGTGCTCCTTTATAGGAGTGATCCTTGGTTTCCTCTTTAGTATGTGTAGGAATAGGAGTGTTTTTCGCACTGGATTTTGTCTTGGACACAGATATTTGGGTAAACGTTGAAGCTCGGGTGTGGTTGGAGGCGTAGCCTGTATTACCAATTTGATGTTTCATTTCAGATTTTGTAGGAGGGAGGAGTCGTCTGGGTGTCTCATGGAGTTTGTTAAGTCTAGCGCATAGTTTGCTATTTCTATCGTGGGTGGAGCTAGGCTTGGAAGTGTAAGCTAGTGGTTCTAACAGAGCTTGGTGTTTAGAGTCAGTGTAGGCATGAGTGTTAGTAATAATATCTGGTAATATATGTGATAGAGGTGCAGGTGAGTATAGTGGGGTCTCTGTGTAGCTGCCCAGCTTGCTAGTAGCAGGAAGTGTAGCAATAGCCATGATGCAATAGAAGCTAAGTAGGCTGGACATTGTGCGTAGCTAGTACTTGGTTTGGTGAGTAAGTAGTTTACAATACAATGGTCTCTGGGCGACCATAAGGCACTACACAATATCACAGTGGTCTCTGGGCGACCATAAGGTACTACACAAAATCACAGTGGTCTATAGGCACTACGCAGTAATACAATGGTCTCTGGGCGACCATAAGGTACTACACAATATCACAGTGGTCTCTGGGTGACCATAAGGTACTACACAATATCACAGTGGTCTCTGGGTGACCATAAAGGTGCTACACAATATCACAGTGGTCTCTGGGCGACCATAAGGTACTACACAAAATCACAGTGGTCTATAAGGCACTACACCGTAATACAATGGTCTCTGGGCGACCATAAGGTATTACACAATATCACAGTGGTCTCTGGGTGACCATAAGGTGCTACACAATATCACAGTGGTCTCTGGGTGACCATAAGGTACTGCACAATATCACAGTGGTCTCTGGGTGACCATAAGGTACTACACAAAATCACAGTGGTCTCTGGGTGACCATAAAGGTGCTACACAATATCACAGTGGTCTCTGGGCGACCATAAGGTACTACACAATATCACTGTGGTCTCTGGGTGACCATAAAGGTGCTACACAATATCACAGTGGTCTCTGGGCGACCATAAGGTACTACACAATATCACAGTGGTCTCTGGGCGACCATAAGGTACTACACAATATCACTGTGGTCTCTGGGTGACCATAAAGGTGCTACACAATATCACAGTGGTCTCTGGGTGACCATAAGGTACTACACAATATCACAGTGGTCTCTGGGTGACCATAAAGGTGCTACACAATATCACAGTGGTCTCTGGGCGACCATAAGGTACTACACAATATCACTGTGGTCTCTGGGTGACCATAAAGGTGCTACACAATATCACAGTGGTCTCTGGGCGACCATAAGGTACTACACAATATCACAGTGGTCTCTGGGCGACCATAAGGTACTACACAATATCACTGTGGTCTCTGGGTGACCATAAAGGTGCTACACAATATCACAGTGGTCTCTGGGTGACCATAAGGTACTACACAATATCACAGTGGTCTCTGGGTGACCATAAAGGTGCTACACAATATCACAGTGGTCTCTGGGCGACCATAAGGTACTACACAATATCACTGTGGTCTCTGGGTGACCATAAAGGTGCTACACAATATCACAGTGGTCTCTGGGCGACCATAAGGTACTACACAATATCACAGTGGTCTCTGGGCGACCATAAGGTACTACACAATATCACTGTGGTCTCTGGGTGACCATAAAGGTGCTACACAATATCACAGTGGTCTCTGGGTGACCATAAGGTACTACACAATATCACAGTGGTCTCTGGGTAACCGTGGTGCAGGTGCTATTATCAAGTGACAGCATATTGCAAAGCAGGGCAAAAGCATGGTTGGTTGGCTATAGATTATGCATTGAAATATTTTTGTTGCAGTTCGAGAGCACAACAGTGCATGTGGGACCTTGGACGTAGCAATGTTGGGAGGTGCATGTCCGTGATGGCTGGGAACAGTTCAGGGCTCTAGCTCGAGGGTCAGGAGTAGATTGTGGAGGAGGGGGGCAGTATGCTTACCCTGTAGGTGGACGGCAAGGGGTCCTGGCTCTAGGCTCGACGGTGTAGACAGGCTGAAGACAGGCACAGTGCCTTTGTGGGTGCCTTCGTGGTGGGCCGGCTCCAAGCCTGCCGGCTTGTGGTTGGCTCCCAAGTAGGGGAGAGGAGCCAATCACGATGCTTGTAGGGCTGTGGGGCCGAGTGGAGTGTTGTGGCAGTGACGGTCGGCCATCTTGAAGTGGGGCAGACCTCGTGTCTCCCAATGGTGGCTAGATGCACTCCAAGTGCAGTAATGGGGCAAGACCTACGTGGATGTGGTCCCCTGGGCAATCAGGAGCGGCGCGGATATATTAATAAATAATCCGCCTCGAATTGCAGAAAAAACGGCACACTCGCGCTCCGCATTACAAAAATCATCTGGTGGCTTGTGGCATACCTGGAGTTAGGCAGGGCTCCAGGGCATCAGTGCAGGGCTGCCTACTGCTCCAGCAGTAGAAGGAGGGAGCTCCTGCTCCTCCAGGCTCAGCACACGAACAGGCTGAAGACAGGCACAGTGCCTTTGTGGGTGCCTTCGTGGTGGGCCGGCTCCAAGCCTGCCGGCTTGTGGTTGGCTCCCAAGTAGGGGAGAGGAGCCAATCACGATGCTTGTAGGGCTGTGGGGCCGAGTGGAGTGTTGTGGCAGTGACGGTCGGCCATCTTGAAGTGGGGCAGACCTCGTGTCTCCCAATGGTGGCTAGATGCACTCCAAGTGCAGTAATGGGGCAAGACCTACGTGGATGTGGTCCCCTGGGCAATCAGGAGCGGCGCGGATATATTAATAAATAATCCGCCTCGAATTGCAGAAAAAACGGCACACTCGCGCTCCGCATTACAAAAATCATCTGGTGGCTTGTGGCATACCTGGAGTTAGGCAGGGCTCCAGGGCATCAGTGCAGGGCTGCCTACTGCTCCAGCAGTAGAAGGAGGGAGCCCCTGCTCCTCCAGGCTCAGCACACGAACAGGCTGAAGACAGGCACAGTGCCTTTGTGGGTGCCTTCGTGGTGGGCCGGCTCCAAGCCTGCCGGCTTGTGGTTGGCTCCCAAGTAGGGGAGAGGAGCCAATCACGATGCTTGTAGGGCTGTGGGGCCGAGTGGAGTGTTGTGGCAGTGACGGTTAGCTGCTGCTTCAATGCAGCTAGTGTACAGCAACAGCTTAGCGTCACACATAGCTTGCTGGTGAGCCCGGCACTATAAACCTGCATTAGTGACCACCCACACGGTGGGTGTGCGCTCATCTGAGCTTTTTTGAAATATTATTTGAAATGTAATGATGGTAGATCAACCTCTGGAAAATGTGTGGGGCTAACCCGCACACATTTTCCAATACTCTCTGCACGACATACAGATAGACCTATGTACTCAGGGTGGACACAGCCTACAGGAGCCGTCCTCCCTGTCATATTTTGTTGGATCTGACAGATGGAGTATACGATGCATCTCAGAAGGGGGAGAGCCAAATCCTTCCTCCTGCCATGGCCAGGTTAATTAATGATCAAAGGCTCCATGAAACAGTTCTGTCTGTTTGTTTACCCTCTGCACATGGTGGCATCATTTAACATGAATAACATACTATGAGAGTATACTTCAAACAGGGAAAAGAAGGGGGTTCAGGGGTGCACTAGCTCGTCCTGTCTCCCGTAGGAGAGGAGTTGATTTGTCAATTGAAAAGCCACACACAACAAAATTCTAAACTTTGGGTGTCGCAATGACCAACGTATTTCGGATTCAAGATCCATCTTCAGGGCGGGAGCTATATATTCCTTTTCAATCTTTTTCATATGTGCGACCCTATAGGGTTACAAAGGATGCGTGTTCAGTATGGGATATTAATGTAAAGCAATGCTTGAAAATACTAGCACATTTAGGAATCAAAATCAAAGTGTACTAACCTTCACAAACTTGTCATAATTCTCAAGCAGAATACCTAAAATATTGAAGATGAAATGTGAGTGTTGTGTCCCAAGAAAACATAGTTGCACAAAATAAAAGCGACTGTTGTGCTGGCCAAAGGCCACACACAACCAAAGACTACTCACCCCATCACTTGGGTGCAGCCGAGAAGTAGTGGGAAATGGTGGTCGCAGAGTCAAGCAAGTCATAACTATATCAGTGAAATAAAGCAAAATGTAACTAGCGGTTGAGACTGGGACGACCCAGAGGGTCGGAAATCATAAATAGATCTGACAAGTAATAGATGCTGTGGTGAGTCTAGGTGTTAGATCACTCTCATAACCTATACCAACATGTCCATAGTTTGGTGTGATCACCCCATTGTGGTATGCTGGCAAAAAAATGCTGATCACAGTATATGCATCCGGCATACGCTATGTGTCTCGGCTGCTTGCAGGCAACGCTCAATGCTATAGAAAGCCTTGCAAGTGTTATCCTCCTCTTTAATTGCCATTAAGGCAAAAGATAAAATGCACAGTGCCCACATGGGTTCTGTCTGTAGAGGCTAAACAAAGGAGTCAGGAAACCCCAACACAGTGTAAACCTGAAGCCAGCTCCCGTCCCTCAGTATCAAGGGCAGTGAACTGTCACGTCTAGGACATCTGTTTACAGTAGTCATTCCTGGTGTGGGACTTCATTCAGAAGGTTCAGTATGTCGATTGATGGAAACACAACATCTGGTCAGGAACTAGAGAAGGCTCTGTTAACTAAAGAGACCCTTTATTCCACAACAGACAGGAAGAAGGGTGCGACTTAGTATTACATGTTTTCACTCCTTTACCTTTTCTGTTGTAAATCACTCGGGTTATGACCTTGTGCATACAGGAGATTGTTGGTGGGGACACAGGATTGGATCATTAAGGTAGGCTTAGACTACACCAATCACTGTGTCCTGTTTGGCCTTAAAAGAGGGCACTCTTTTGGGCAGATCATCTGAAGACTTTGCAAGGAGTAACAAGAAGAACTCATCTGGACCCTGGCTGAAGGTACAGTCTGCCTTACAGCTTCTGCCAGTAAAGGAAGGCCTGGATTTCCAAAAAGGGAAGGGAGGGAGATACTGAATCCAGAGGACACGCCAGTAGCTCTAGAACCGGTACACAGCTAGCACACAGTGTGCTCTGCTAGGCTCTGTAAAGCAGGCTTCCTAGGTGGGAAGTGTCAGAGACTGTCTGAAACAAACCTAGGACAAGGCTGGTGCCTGAAACACTGTCCTCAGCTTTGGGCTGTCCACCTTAAAGGCAAACATGAGCCTTGTGAAGAAGTTAGGAGGATTGCATCGACAAGCATCAACCAGCATCCTCCATAAAGGATATTTTTGACCACTTGAGCGCCTCGAGCTGCAACCGACTGCTCCGCTGACTGTTGTCATGCTGCAATCGATAACATCATCCAAGATGTCTCGATCAGTGCTTCAGGCCCACCAACCAGCACAGAAACAACAATTCCTGACCATGAACCAATGTGCAGGCCTGCCTGCAGTCGTCCGTCCAGCCTTGATTAACAAACTGCCTGCCGCCTGATACTCGCAGCTGTCCCGCGTCCTGAACTCTGTCGCAGTAGCTGCAAAGCACCTTGAAAACGACTTGACAATGTCAAGCAACAAAAACTTCTACAAGCATGAGGTACATTGTGGTTGTGTCCCCCTGGTCCTTCTCCGAAGGGCCCTAGTGACAATTTACTACCCATTGTTGCCTTTGTGCTGAAACCAAGTATCCTTGAACTATTGAGATTAATTACTTTACCGATTACCCTTGTGTCAGTATCCAGAGTGCATCCCTTTTCCTTCTTGGAAAATTGTTTGTCCTCTGCATTCCTTTACAGGGTGGGTTGTATTTCGTAGTGTGCTAGAACTGTCTGCTGTGATAATAATAAAGTCGATATTTTTTATACAACCTTGGCTTGATAGTCCCTTTTATCATTGGGTAATAATTCTATTTCCACTGTGTTGCAACTAACCAACAATCCTCGACCTTCTGGAGATAAGATTGACATTACATTCACGTTACCAAAATGGTACAAGGAGGTATATAATTTGCTTGTGTTTCCAATGTATTCAGATCTTTCTGGTGTACTAGAGGTGTGGGGCTGATTGATGGTTTAAAACTGATATAAATCGCTGGAACACTGGTGTCCCCGGAAGTAGATTTTTTGCAGTGAGCCCAGCCCTTTATAATTCAGTGAGATGAGCACTATATTTCTGAATAGTGTTCTTGCTACTATATCCCTGATTAAGCCAGGCACTGTATCCATGAGTGAGCTAGCCACTACAAACTTGAGTGTGCCCTGCACCATATCCTTCAGTGAGCCAGGCACTATTTCTCTGGGTGATTTGAGCATTATATCCTTGAGTGATCTGAGCACTATATCCCTGAGTGAAATTCACAATATATCCTTCAGTGAGATGGGCAATATATTCATGAACAGTGATCTAACTACTAGATCTATGAGTGAGTCCAGAATGATATCCCTGATTGATCTGAGCACTATATCCCTGAGTGATCTATGCACTATATCCCTGAGTGATCTGAGCACTATATCCCTGAGTGATATGAGCACTATATCCCTGAGTGATCTGAGCACTATATCCCTGAGTGAGCCCGGCACTATATCCCTGAGTGAGCTGGGCACTGTAAACCTGATTAAGCATGGCACTGTATCCTTCAGTGAGATGGGTAATATATTCCTGAATATTGATCTAATTACTAAATCCATGAGTGAGCCCACAATGGTATCCCCGAGTGATCTGAGCACTATATCCCTGAGTGATCTATGCACTATATTCCTGAGTGATCTGAGCACTATATCCCTGAGTGATATGAGCACTATATCCCTGAGGGATCTGAGCACTATATCCCTGAGTGAGCCTGGCACTATATCCTTCAGTGAGATTGGCACTATATTCCTGAACAGTGATCTAACTACCATATCCATGAGTGATCCCAGAATGATATCCCTGAGTGACCCTGGCACTATATCCTTCAGTGAGATGGGTACTATATCCTTACTAGTAATCTAGCTACTATATATCCCGGAGTGATCTGAGCACTATATCCCTGAGTGATCTGAGCACTATATCCCTGAGCGAGCCTGGCACTATATCCCTGAGTGATCTGAGCACTATATCCCTGAGTGAGCTGGGCACTGTAAACCTGACTGAGCTTGGCACTATATCCTTCAGTGAGATTGCCACTATATTCCTGAACAGTGATCTAACTACTATACCCATGAGTGAGCCAAGAATTATAATCCCATAGTGATCTGAGCACTATATCCCTGAGTGAGCTAGGTACTGTATATCCTTCAGTGAGATGGGTACAATATTCCTGAATAGGGACTTAGCTACTATATCCCTGGGTGAGCCAATAACTATATCCCGGAGTGATATTAGCACTGTATCCCTGGTATCTCTGAGTGAGCAAGGCATTGTATCCATAAGTGACCTGGACACTATATACCTGAGTGAGACAGGCACTTTATGCTGAGTGAGATGGGCACGGTCGCCCTGAAAGAGCTGGGGTCAATAATCCCTGACAGTGAGCTGGAAACCATATCACTGAAGAAGGGACCACCTGGAGAGATCAACTATAGCCCACTGGATGCTATAACCCTCTGTGTGTGAGGTGTTTAAAGAAGCAAACAGGCCACAATAACTCCTGAGGCAAAGCAGTAGCCTTACTTGCCGGTAAGATAGCTCAGCGGGTTGAGCTCTCGCTGCTGCGATCTGAGCGTGATCTGCAGGTCGCAGGTTCGAATCTCGGCAAGGCCAACTCAGCCTTTCATCCTACCGAGGTCAATACATGAGTACCAATTTCGGTTGGGTGATATTGTATGTAAATATGTGCTCTGTAAAGCGCTTTGGATTAAGGCGCTATATGAGTAACACATCATTATCATTACTAGGGAGAACACCCAAACACTATCCAGTGTAATCCTTCCTTAAACCTGTTCCTTACATGGCAGAGAAAGAGGGACTCCCTTTCCTGGTGTATATGAACCCTTGGAACCCACATGGGTTTATCCCAATTCACCTCCGGATCAGAAGAGCAGCAGGGATTGTTGCTGGGGATAGAGGGATGAGCGCAGATACGCGGGTAGCACTTGTCCGTATGAGATTAAGTCCCCTCTCAGCTTAGACGTTTCTACAAAGTAACACTGTTATTTAGGACTAGTCTGAGCCAACATTAATCTTAGTTATAGACATTCCCCTGGGGCCCTGAGGCAATCATCCCAAAATGAGCCTGGCCACAAATACAGTGGTAAAAATGTGCACTTTCAAGTTTGTGTCGGTCCCGCTCAAGTGAGAAATGTCACGTGCACTGATGCACGGATTCTGTGATGTGGAGCCACGTGTTGGTGTGAGCATTTCACGTGTTGGTGTGAGCCTTGCCTTCTCTTTTCAGCAATCAAATCAGCACATCGTTTATAAAACTCACCAACATATTCGGAATTCAATCGATTCACTTTGATATAGTGTAGACAGACAATGCACAATAGCAAGACCATGTCCTTGTCAACAGTTTCTTTTACAATGGGTGAGCTGTGGAGTTCCTTCAGTGTACACCGGTGTGTTATGCAGGTTGACTTTACAAAGTGGACACAACGATGGACTCTACCCATCAATTCTTCAATGGTCTATTGCATTTCAAGGGCATACGTTCATTCTGCCAACCAAGAGTGCCACTATGGGACATTATTTAACTGCTAAGGACATACGAAGAACTGGGTGGATGCATAAAAGATTGTCCCTCGATGGCAAAGTTTGGAAGTGGACTCAACTGAAGTTTGAGTGAGCATATGGCCCAGAGGAGTGTACACATTTCTAGAAACAGCTTGAATTGTGTGTGGCGGGGCATGGCAAACTCTTACAACTCTATCACACAATTAATGCTTCCTCTCGAATGACTATCACTGCCGACCTGTGAAACAGACTCATCAATGGTGTCTGGGTGTTCATTTATGATTGATGAATGGTGTCTGGGTGTTCATTTCTGTTTGTTAAATGGCGTCTGGGTGCTCATTTCTGATGAATGGTGTCTGGGTGTTCATTTCTGATTGATGAATGGCGTCTGGATGTTCATTTCTGATTGTTAAATGGTGTCTGGGTGCTAATTTCTGATTGTTAAATGGTGTCTGAGTTTTCATTTCTGATTGATGAATGGTGCCTGGGTGCTCATTTCTGATTGTTAAATGGTGTCTGAGTTTTCATTTCTGATTGATGAATGGTGTCTGGGTGCTCATTTCTGATTGTTAAATGGTGTCTGAGTTTTCATTTCTGATTGATGAATGGTGTCTGGGTGCTCATTTCTGATTGTTAAATGGTGTCTGAGTTTTCATTTCTGATTGATGAATGGTGTCTGGGTGTTCATTTCTGATTTTTTAAATGGTGTCTGAGTTTTGATTTCTGATTGATGAATGGTGTCTGGGTGTAAATGTATTTGATTTTTAGTAGACCTAGCCTCTAAGGCATGTATTTATTTTCTTTTTTTTATATTTCATATGTGTAACTAATGGTTGTAGTTAAAGCAAATAACTATTAACAGGAGAGACAAGTACACATAAAGGTGGACATTGTATTAATTCAGTAAGATACACTTATGTATTGAAATGACTGCACTACTTTCCCTTTTGAGCAATTGCCATAAAACCATTACTATTATTCTTAATATTAGTAGTATTAGTATTATTATTAATACTATGGTATTTGTTGAATGCACAACGAGCTTCAGAAAGAAACAATCATAAGGGGAAGGAAACACATAGTGAGGGAAGCAGAGAACAAGGGGATGGGCAGTTAACAAGAGGTGGGTGCTGGGCAATTGGCAGCAAGGAATCTACAAGCTACCCAGGGGAGGAAACAGTGAGGAGGGGATCACTGATTCCCAGGTACTGGAGTTGAGTGTGTATGGACCTAAGTGTAAGGGAGGAGCCTTCCTTGAAAATGAAGGTCTTAAGCTCTTTCCTGAACTCTTGAAGTGATGGGTGGGAGGTTCCAGAGTCTTGGGGCGTAGACAGAGATGGCCTGTCGACTGGTTCTTTCCATCCTGCACCGGCAGAGCTCAAGTGTGCACATGTAGCAAATGTCTCTTAGTTAACTTTCCTGTTGAAAACCTTTTTTCATTCTAATACATATCAATGCCATGCAAGACCATAAACAATAACAGATTCTGTAAGGATGTCTCACATTGAGACCCATACCCTCTTCTTGTAAAATTATCAGGAAACAATAACGCCTTAGGACCCCAGTAGAGTGACAAACATTACAGCCAATTTTGCAAGCCAAATGAGAACATACGGGTCATTATTACCAACATTCTAATGTTAGTGTGAGTGCTGTGAAAAATTAAATGAGCACAAAGCTCAGAGTGCATACTGAATTTAGAGATTTAAACATAAATCCCTCTTATCACGGACATACATATCAAATAAAGATTGGTGGTCATTCGTATGTTCCCAAAATGCTCTATGATTTTATGCAAGGGAACCAGGCTGCACCTCACTGAGGAGGTCCAACAAGGCCGAAACATGTCTTCGGTTGCTTGGTTTTCTGTGCAGAGGGGACCTGGCCTAGCAGTTCGGGCTGGGCTGCTACCTTCGGTGGCGGCAGCTGCTGACTGATTTGCACATGGCTGGTCCCCTTTTGCAATGGCGCAGACGGGCTAAATAACGGTGGTGTGGAAGGTTGCCCAGAGCAATTGCCAGTGGTTTAGATTCATTCGAAACCTTCCACCCATCACTTTTGTGGTCAGTTTGTTTCTCCTTGTGAGAGAGGGTATGCCCAGACGTGGGTCCCTTGCTCGCTGCGCCACAGGGAACCAGGCTGCACCTCACTGAGGAGGTCCAACAAGGCCGAAACATGTCTGGGGTTGCTTGGTTTTCTGTGCAGAGGGGACCTGGCCTAGCAGTTCGGGCTGGGCTGCTACCTTCGGTGGCGGCAGCTGCTGACTGATTTGCACATGGCTGGTCCCCTTTTGCAATGGCGCAGACGGGCTAAATAACGGTGGTGTGGAAGGTTGCCCAGAGCAATTGCCAGTGGTTTAGATTCATTCGAAACCTTCCACCCATCACTTTTGTGGTCAGTTTGTTTCTCCTTGTGAGAGAGGGTATGCCCAGACGTGGGTCCCTTGCTCGCTGCGCCACAGGGAACCAGGCTGCACCTCACTGAGGAGGTCCAACAAGGCCGAAACATGTCTGGGGTTGCTTGGTTTTCTGTGCAGAGGGGACCTGGCCTAGCAGTTCGGGCTGGGCTGCTACCTTCGGTGGCGGCAGCTGCTGACTGATTTGCACATGGCTGGTCCCCTTTTGCAATGGCGCAGACGGGCTAAATAACGGTGGTGTGGAAGGTTGCCCAGAGCAATTGCCAGTGGTTTAGATTCATTCGAAACCTTCCACCCATCACTTTTGTGGTCAGTTTGTTTCTCCTTGTGAGAGAGGGTATGCCCAGACGTGGGTCCCTTGCTCGCTGCGCCACAGGGAACCAGGCTGCACCTCACTGAGGAGGTCCAACAAGGCCGAAACATGTCTGGGGTTGCTTGGTTTTCTGTGCAGAGGGGACCTGGCCTAGCAGTTCGGGCTGGGCTGCTACCTTCGGTGGCGGCAGCTGCTGACTGATTTGCACATGGCTGGTCCCACTATGATTTTATGCAAAGCAGCCTAGAAACATCACTGCTGCCATTTTTCCCCCGCCCCTTTCTGACAGTGGGGTTACCAAAAGAGTACAACAGAAGTGTATCAAACTGCACATCTTGCAATTAATTCATTGTATCAGAAATGTAAACCATTAACATTTTAGAAGTCTGTTTGAATGTAATATTGTGGTTCAATTAAAAGCACAAAGCTGACTTAAGGAGATCTAGGGTGTGTATGTTTTGGGTGTTACTGGTGGCGGACGGTGCATCAGTGAGTGGGGCTAAACACACGTCTAAGTGGAAAAAGGTTTAAGGTTGGGTGGACTGCGGTCTTGAATGTGCCATGATCATACAAAGGTCAGACACATGTCCCAGACTATAGTTCATGGTTCATGTAATGTAGATGGGTCTTCAATGGGGCGACCATGGTCAATAAAGTTTCAACTGGCCTGGTTCAGGTCAAGACTTGGGTTATTGTGAGAACCATTGTGCCTTGGTTAGTGAATTTACTGAGATAGAGCTGTGGTTCAAACATACATCATCATGTAAAATGTTCACGTTCTATATGTTCGTTGCAGCACCATAGATGTCAGCTAGTAAAACAGCGCAAACTGAATTTGCTCACATTTTGTAACAACTGAAAATTAATTATGTGGCACGCTTATAAACTCTTGCAATTGATTTCAAAGGATTTTGCAGATTGCAGCATAAAATACCTTTAATGTGACATTAACTTGAGTGAAGCTCTTAAAAGCAGAACTTG
Source organism: Ambystoma mexicanum (assembly GCF_040938575.1). Lineage (NCBI taxonomy): Eukaryota > Metazoa > Chordata > Amphibia > Caudata > Ambystomatidae > Ambystoma > Ambystoma mexicanum. Next base: position 65,010,458 of record NC_090934.1, read on the forward strand.
TCCGATTTAACAGCTACTGCATGATTTTAGGGCTGCAATTTATGAGTCTTATAGCAATCTTTGTGTTGTTCATCATTATTATTTTATTATGTTTACTTTGTACCTCAATTAACTTAATAAGATCGTTCCATGGGTTACGCAGAGTGTCCTGTTGAAGATATTAACATGAACATTTAAAAGGATAAATAAACAAATAAACAAATAAATGCAAGCCCTGCGACGGGTTGGCGCCAGCAAGTCAGAGACAGCGAGGACGGACTGAAGTGTCACTTTTAGAACCTGCACCATTGCAGGGTTGAGGGCAGGTGGCTGAAATCATTCCTGATGGGGATTGAGTACGTCAACCCTCATCAGTGAGCAGGAGAGGCGATAGTCTCCGTTTCCAGGGTCTCCAGTAATTAGCCAGAAAGATAGCAGAGTGGGTCAAAGCATTAATAAGAGAGAACGTTATCCTGTCTGCAAGTCTGTGGGTGTCCGCTCAGGTTCTGATCCTGGTGACTTTGGTAAAGAGAGCGGCATTGAGTTCATTGGAAGAGGCGTGTATTCCTAAAGCATCTACTGTTTGCTGCACCATTCATAAACTCCATTTTTAGTCTATAAGCCGGGAGAATAGCTCAGGGTTTGCTGTCCAAGCAAGACAACACTAAGCAACACCGGTTCCAATCCCGGCCCTGCACATAGAGACTGGTCTCCGGTATTAAGTGCATTATGAAAGATTAATTAATGTTGTGTTGCCTTTGAGATTGGTGTGCCGTCTGGCTCCTCAGTCACTCTCCTCCCACACATTTGACAGTGGCAGAGGCAGCTTTTGGTGCCAGAGGGGTGGATGACTCGTGAAGGGGCACTGACATTTCTAAACGATTTATAGGTAAGCAAGCCCTCTCGGGTGGTGAATGTTTTCAGTAGAGGGTTCTGAATTATTCCTCAATTTAGTGCAAGCGACCGAGCGTAGCAAGGGTGCCCCCAAAAATTAAGGCAGATTCGGGGTTGGGGGGTCCCACTACCCCCGACAATTACTTTTACAAATAATGTGCTGCAGTGATGCAGCTTGTGACACCATTTACACTTGGTTGTCTAGGATTACAGGTGAACAAGTCAAGTAAATACCAAGTCACCAACAATACACTACATAGGAACACGTAATGCCATTTTCATAAGGCTGCAGCCGTAACCTATTGGTTCCATGTCATTTCATTTTGCAATGTTTTTACATCTTTTTTTATGGTGAATTTTTTTATTGAAAAAACCCATCAATTTTTTAACATTTATTTTAGGGGGGACCCCCCAGCCCCCATTGCCTTTCAGTGTATATCTATTACCAAAAACCAACATCTCATATATATAATTTTTTAACCCCCTCCCAAAAAAAAATTACATGGGTTTATTTGATAAAACACCTGTGGTCAAAATCCCTGCGAAAATACATCCCACGAAGAAAGGACGTTGTACCAACCTATCTATGCCAGTAATGGACAGTGTATCTATCTATGCCAGTAATGGACAGTGTATCTTTCTATGCCAGTAACGTTCACTATGAATTAAATGCATGAAGCGCTTCAGCCTTCATGCATATGATTTAAAGTGCCCATTACTGATATGGATAGGCTGCCTCAGCAACTTTGGGAATGCAATTTAGAGTAATCATAGCACAACCTAGCTATGCCAGCAATCCCCACTTTAAATCCAGTGGCAGCTGGTTAATTCTTTTTAGTGGTTTAAATATTTCCCCCAAATATGCCAGAGCGACCGAATGTAGAGAGGCCGCCCAAACCAACCTGGGGCATTAGGGGTGTTTACCTTCCGTTGAGATTTAAAAAAAAAAAAAAAAAAAAGAGTTTAAATGGTGCATTATACAGCACACTTTCTGTGTGAACCTGGAAAAATCCAGACAGTTTGCAACTCACCAACAGTAAACACAGGCATTTCCCAATGCATTTTCATGATTCCTTAGACCACAATATAAGCCAGTATAAAAAAATTTAAAAAAATCTACATTTTCACATTGCATGTTCCCATACATTTCCATGCTGGCTGTTCCAATAAATGCCAGCATTCCTACATAAAAAAAAAAAAAACACTCCTCTTTGCTTTGCACACAATGCCCATAATAATATTATAAGAAAATATGTCCAAACAAGCTGTGCCAATACATGGAACTATCCCCACACAAGAACATACTCCTGTTAGGTTTGCCTTTAAAAATGCCATTTTGCAATATGAAAACATGCCAGAATGACTGCACAATGTATTTCAGTCTAGACACGTAAAACCATGTATCAGGTTTACTTTATCATAGATGCTCAGAATAAAATGTCTTCCCACAGTAAGAAATGTCTAGTCTGGCTGCACCAAAATGGCAGTCTAGCCAAGCAATAACACATATCATGCCACAGTAAGAAAAGGTTGCAATAGCTGCCTGCAAAATGCAATTCTAGCCAAGTAGTAACACTTATCATGCTTGCTTTATCATAGATATCCAAAAAATAAATGTCATGCCACAGTAAGATATGGCTATACTGGCTGCCACACAATTCCAGTATAGGATGATGATCTGTTTAATCAGGAATCGATCATAGATGCCCAGTAAAAAATGTGTTATTGCTGCACCATCATTAGTTCCCCGGCCCTGCACAAACACACACACACACACTCACATGTACTTGCTCTATTCCATTCACACACAACATGTACTCACTCATTCACACACTCACCATCATACACTCTTTTATTCAAATACATAATACATAAAAAACATGAGTATCATACAGGCACGCAGCCCGGGCTGATTCTCACGCAGTTCTGCCATGGCCTCCAGAAAGCCCTCTGCCTCCCGGGAATAACAAAGAGGAAAAAGGAAGCAAAATGATTCCTGGTTCTTGCACATGTGTGCAAGAGCCGAAACATCACTGATGCAGCGCCCCATCCCTTTTGTATGTGCGGCTTGATGTATTAGCGCTAAGATGCACATGCAAAAGTGTAGTACCCTAGCATGCATTCCCAATGGGCCATGCAAGGTTGGGGAAGCAACATTCCCCTGGACTTGCAACATCAATTGACGTGCACTGCTGCATACAAACTTGTGGAGGGTTTTGACCCATGTGGAATCATTAGACGGGGTGAATGTGGGGATTAAGCTGTCGCTGCCCATCATTTTGCCCCAGAACAAAAATAAATCATTGGAGTGGGTAAAGATGGGGATGCGCTGTCGCCGCCCATCATTTCATCCCAGAATCCAGGAGAGCTGCGCAGTTGTGCGCACACCAAAATGTGTTTAGAATGCATTAATCCAAGAAAATCCCAAAAATGGGTGCAGTACCAGTACTCACCACTATCCAAAAGCCGGCGTTTTAAAACCACTCTGTGTGTTTTTCTGAAGGCAAGCCAAAATGCCTATTTCTAACAGTGCAACATGTGCAAAATATTCACTGAACACCAGCAGAAATTTGGCAGAATGGAGTTTTGTGTGCCTACAAAATCTGAGAAATGAAGAGCACAAAACAATGTATAACAAGACTGGCTGAGCTGTGGATTGCAGCAGTTTAAGTTGCACTGGATTTAAAACCACCAAAATCGAAAATGTTTAGATTAAATGAGTGACCTATGTTTGGTGTCACATGCCTTTGTAATTGTTTAAATGTCATAGTTTTAAACTTAGAATCAGCATTCTAGCTGCATATGTAAAAATGTTAGTTTATTTGAAGGCAGAAAAATGGGGAACAGAAATGAAAGTTAGCTGAAAGTCTGGCTTAAGGAACTTGATTTTGCCTAGCAACTAACCCCCATCAGGAGTGAAACTGGAGCCACAACTGTGTTCCCAGGCCAATGTTCCTTTTGCTGCCCACACTAAGGATATGCCAGCTATCTGTTAATTGAATTTCCTGTGCTCTGCCAGAGAGTGAACAAAGCCCTCCTCACTTAGGCCAAGGTTTTTATTACAGACGTCGTAAAAAGTGGCTTCCTCCTGGAAAAGCTGGGAGGAGCACTGCCTGTGAGAAGCAAGCTGGCTTGGCAGAAACTGGAAAGACTGGTTTCTGTACCATGTGACCTGAAAAGACACACCCCTGCAGCAAGGATATGGTTTTATAAAAAGGTGGATAACTCATAGTGCGGACATGTGAAAATTTTATAAATGATACCATAATTCTTGTGATTTTTCTGCCCACAGTTTGAGACGTGGTAGGAATTGGGGGTATGTTCAGGGGGGTTTTAGCGGAAAAGTGGATATTACTCTAAATGTGTGCATGTTAAAAATCTGAAACTTCATCAGTTAATGTCCCTACCCCCTGCACACATGTATGTAAAGTTGGGTCCATGTCGGAAATTGAAAAAGCAGTTAAAAAGTCAATTATGTACACTCTTTGAATGCGAGCTCCTAGAATGAGCAGATTTGGACATAGACATGGCTAAATTCAGCCACACCATGTATATGTAATTTTAAAACAATATGTACCTCTGCAAACATGTATTTGTTTCAAATCTAGATTTGTGTGTAAGTTGACAGGAGGAGTGGACTTACTGCAGGCTGTAAAATGACATCCCTCTGACTCACAGTTCATTCCCCAATCAAATGATAAATGGAAGTTTGACCAATTAGAAGCTGAGAGAGGGGCAAGTCTAGTGATGTAACACACACGCCCATTCTCAAGAATCAGATAAAAAGCAGAGAGTCAGGACACATAGGGACATTCAATTTCATCTGCCGCTGAAAGCCCTGCCGAAACATACAACATCCAGAGATCCAGACTTCAAATTCATCAATCTATCCAGTACTAAGAGACCAGAGCAGAGAGAGAAAGCAGTGCTGTGCCTAGCAGAGAGCAGAGACCAGAGGGAAAGCAGTGCTGTGCCTAGCAGAGACCAGACTAGGCGCTGTGAGCAGAACCCGGAAAGACCTGACCAGACTGTTGACCAGATCGTGACAAAGCCGCTTTCCGGTTCAAAATCTCTTGTGAGTACTTAGCAACACTCAGAACACATCTCTTAGTTTAAATTCATCTAATTCAATCTATTTAACCTAAGCAGAACTGCCTGATAGCTCCAAATCTGTCACCTGTCATTCTAGCTGCAAAAATTTTGTCACTTGTCATTTTGAAAAAGTGTGCGTTTAAAATTTACAAAACCAAAAACGACCTTCACTAAATTGCTCATATCTCCGCAACCGTTTGAGCTAGAGACTTGCAATAACTTTTATTTGGAAGCTGAGATCCCAGGCTTTCTTAGGACCCCAAAACGGTAGAGATAGTCCTCGCGGTTCCTCTGTAATCGCGGAAAACGCATCCGCGAATTTTGCCGCGATTTGCAATTTCTTCACATGTAAAAAAACTGCTGCCGCCTGATTTCATTTGCAAGAAATTCGTTTCACCTGCTAATCATTCCTGCATCATTGCTAGTGTGAGCCTGGACTAATATTAACTTGATACCACTCACCCTGAACCTTAGAAGGGGAATTAAAAGCAAATTTAGCATATTTCTCATTCATTGCCAGCACATATCATAGCATTTGGGCCTGTGTTTTCAAAACTCTTATCTGTTTTCTGTTGTCTAAGCTTGCTGGATTGAACTGATTACATTGATCGCATTTCTGAGAACTGTGTGCTTTCCTCCCATTTTCTTGCATTGCATAAGGAGGGGGGAGTGAATAGCCAGGGAAAAGTGATTACATCGTTTGGTTGAAATCATATTGAGTATTTTCTGTACTGCATTCATTCAACGTTACATCCATTTGAACTACATAAAGCATTCTTTACCACCTTTTTCTGTTGTACCTATTTACCAGTGTGCTATCTTATCCATTTCATGCCAACTCATTAAGTGATTATAAGAAGTGTGCTAGTGCCAGATTCTCCGTTGCTAATCTTTATCAGATCAGATTAAGTGTAATACTCAATTATTAATTTATTATAAAGTACGATATCTATATTTTAATTTATCAAATAAACTTTTTAAACTTGCAAAACAGAACTACTTCTTGGCTCAGTGGGGTCAGGGGGATTCCAAGAGAGGGGTGTCATACAAGGGTAGTCATCCGGAACGCATGAACTGGACCTAAAGATATATCAATAAGGGTTTTCATTCAGTATTATAGACTAGGCGTTAACTTGGCTGTAGTGCTGAATTGAATCCTCTTACAAAGTGGGGGCTCGTATCCGAGATTCTGGGTTAGATTGACCATTTGTGCAGATTAATACAGCGTGCCAGCTGACCAGATACACACATCCAGTCGGATCACCACGCTGCATTACGCTGTGAAGCATTCCTCAAAAGGGACACTTCAAGAAAAGTTCTGTTCTGCAAAAATAAATTACTAACTTCTATAAGTCAGGACAGAGACCAATCTCTAGAATGACTGCCTTAGTAGACATGAAAATAGCCAGAGAGCACCTCTTGCATAAGCTATTTGTGAGAGGTGAATGGACCGAACAGGGCCAGGATGTGTGGTTGCAGGCCATCACACAACAGGTCACTGAAACAGGGTCAGATATATATAGAGATCAGGGTCCCTTACATGTGGCCCTGAGTGAACTATATATGGCTCCTAAAGCCAAAGAGGAACACAATAAGATTACCAGGATAGCAGCATACCTGTACCTATATATGGGAGACATGCAGGATAAATGTGCTGAAACCCAAAATCTGGCAAATAGGCAACAGATGGCGTTAGAGAAGGTCCAATCTGACCTGGTCTCTTCTGAGCAGAGGCTGCAGATGAGCCAGGAGGCAGAAAATGATAGTAGGCAATATATCATTAAAATAAAAGAGGATATGGGCATCCTACAACAGGAAAAGTCAGAACAGGATACCAGATTTCTGGCCTTGCAGAAGGAACACCAAGAAGGTTTGGACTCCCTGCTGCAAAGCCAGAAAAAGTTGGAGCAACAGCTAGACTTCAATAGGGCATGTGCTGAGCAGGTAGTCACCCTGCAAGGCCACCTAGATAGAGTGAAGGCAGAGAGCAACAAACTAATTCTGAAAGACCTGGATACCCAGGCAGAGTTTGATGAGGAGCGCCAGAAAGCTGGTGCCTTTCAACGGCAAAGGGACGACCTGGCGGCACAAATGCAGGCTCTTAGTCAGGAAAGAGACGCCTTAGGCCAGGAAGTCTGCCATTTACAAAGGAAAATGGAAGAAAATCACCTGGCCCACCAGGGACTGGGTGACCTCCAAAAAGAAAACCAGAACTTGGTAGAGCACACCAGAAGGGTGGAGGATGCTCTAGCAAGAAAGGAGCAGGCCAATAGGGACATTGCCCAGGAGGTAACCCTCCTGCAGCAAAGACTGGCCCAGTTCTCCAGGACCAACCAGGAAGCACAGAGGCAAAATGAGGCCCTCTGCCAGCACAATGATAGGCTCCAACAGCAGGTAGCGATGCAGGAGAGACTGATAGAGTCGAGTAAGGCCTTAACAGAGGAACTGAAAGCACAAATGCAGGCTCTTGCATTGCAACAGGGAGCAGGGGCGGATAGAGATGAGGTCCGCTGGGAAAGAGAGACTCCTGACCATAACCGCAGGAGCCCTAACACCAGGGGCCTTCATCTCCCCCAGTCCCTGGACTCTACCACCCCCATGTCCCCTGGCGCACATGAGCACAGGGCCACAGGGATGGCAGATTACTTTCCAGCCAGAAGCATGGGGCTCATAGGCCAGTACCATCCAGGAATGGAGGGGTGGGCATCCGGGCATGGGCACCCAAGTACAATACAGTTCAGTGGGGAACCCCAGGAGAGTAGGCCCATTAAGGGCATCCTGAAAACCTCTGCCCAGTTAGGTCAGTGGAGGGGGTACCCATCAAATCCTGGCAGCAAGGAGGAATCTGAAGACTCCTCTGAACTGCGCAGGACACAGGAGACCAGGTCCCCACATTCTGCCAGCCATTCCCAGGCTCGCAGAATCCGGGAAAACCTGGAAGAACAGACGGGAACCTCTGGGAGCAGTGCCTCTGAGTCCGACGAAGAGTGGACAAGGGTTACCCGAACCAAAAAGGCCAATAAGGCAAAAAGGGCCTTGCTTAAGGACCCCTTAAAGCAGATTAAGGCGATCAGGAGCGTCATCACGCCTTACCATAAGAACTCTAAGTATTCTGTTTGGGAGCACTTAGAGTTGTTTGAACAAATGATGGAGACTTTCCATTTGAAGGACAGCCAAAGCTGCATTCAATATGTAAAGTGGACCTTCTCCCCGGAATACTCCAGTTTCTTTGCGGGGCTGGAGGACCAAAATCATTTAAGATGGTCCACCTATAAGGCGGCCATCCTGAAACATTTTTCTGTTCACAGAAATCCTCAAGAGGCTCGCAAGGCAGCCTACAATTTGCAATGTGGGGAGGATCAGGCCCCACAAGAATTTGTGCAGGAGTTAAAGCGGGCTTTTGCACAGACCACAAGAAGGGTGCGCACGGATAGCCGCGAATTTATAAACACGTTTTTCCATGCCTTGCCTAAATATATCATGACCCAGCTCGTGAGGGATTTTCACGAGAAAAGATCTTTAGACTGGGTCATTGAACAGGCTACCCGCATCTATGAGGTGCAGAAGCCCATAGAAAATAAAAGCAATGCCCAGAAAAACCCCAAAGCCAACAGCACCCCTGCTGCTGCCAAGGTGGCAGAGGTAAAGGTCACCCCCGTTTTGGATTTGGAGATGGGGGGGCCTAAAAACCTACCTGCACCGAATAATGCTAGGCCCAGAAGGTCCTCGGGCCAGTCACAGACAGGGAGCCAGGGAGGCAGCCCCACAAATGGGGTCCCTCGCTCTCCTGACTATGTAAGTCCTCGCTACAAAGGTAACAGACCCATCCTGGGTTATGTGTGGACTCCTCCAGCCCAAGGGGGGGGATCCAGCCAAGCACCTAACCCAGGGAACTTCCCTCCAAACTTCCCACAGGAGGGCAGAAATTTACCAAACCCTGGGCAGAACTTTTTCCCCAGATATCCACCCGACTTCCAACCCCAAAATCATCCATCCTTCTTTCCTCAATTCCCTGAGCCCAGACCACTGAATCCGGGAGAGGGGAGGCCAAGGGTGGAGGGGTACCAAAATCTTCCCAACCAGGGGTACTACCAGAGGAGGGACAGCTACCCTTCCCGGGATCAGCCCAGGGGAGAAAACAGGGCCCCGTATCAGCCTGAGCGGGTCTCCCAAATAGAGCGCCAGGTTCAAAACATGGCGCGGGATCTGGGTCACATACTGAGGGCGCAGCAGAACCCTCAGATCAGCATGCCGGCGCAGAACGCACCCAACTCTGGACCTGGTGCTCCAGAACAATGACGGGGGCAGCACCCCGATAACTCACCGGTTCCCAGGGAGGAGGCACAAGGGGAAGGGGGGTGTAAAGCCTTGGAGGAAGCTTCCTTCCTCACTTGTAAACAGCCCCTGGAAACCCAGGAACCGGAAACAAAATCTCTTGCCCCTGAAAGTCTGCCTCCTAAGGAGCAGAGGGGGGGTAGGAGAAACAAAAGACCCAAACAGACTCAGTTTGAGGAGGAGGTACAGATCGTCCAATTTGAGGGAGAGGGATCCTCGGAGGATCCTGGGAAAAGGATCTTCTCCTTCAGAGAGGGGGGAACTCCTCCCAAAGAAAAATGGGTCCCTAGGGATGCAAATCCAGACTGGGGAGATGTGGAGACTGAGCTACCACCGCCCACCATCTCATCCCAGAACCAACAGCAAGAAAATCCCCTGGTTCAAACCCATCCTGGTGACTGCCTCCAAAAAGGGGGGGGCGGCCCAGAAACGGAGCCAGGGGAACCCACAATGGCTCTGATCTCCAGTTGCAAAATTTTTCTTCCAGATTCCCAAGGCTCTCCACAAGATTCTGCCCAAATCCCTTCGCTAGCGATGTCCAAAACCAGAAAATTAGCCCACCAGTTGTCCAAAAATGTACATTATCTGTGCCCCCTTGAGGAGAAGGAGGGAAGATATTATGCCCCGGTACAAGTACAGGGGCAGGGTACAATCTCGGCACTGGTGGACACTGGATCTCAAGCTACCCTTCTGTCCAGAAGGGCCTTTGACGAACTGAATGCAGGAAGGGGAGAGAATTACCAAATTCCTCTCACCTCTCTTCCTGGACAACTGCAGAACTTTGACGGGAAGGAAATTCCCGTCGAGGGGACGGCAGACTTGGACATTAAGATCGGGCGACATAAGTTGAAACACCCGGTCATAGTGGTGACCCCAGAGGGCACCCCTTGTTTACTAGGGAATGACCTCCTCAGAAGGTTGTCACCCCTAATAGATTGCGTAAACAAGGTCCTCTGGACCCAGACTAGCCGACCAATAAAATTAAAACAGAGTGTCAACCATGTTAGTTTAAACGGCACATGCCACATGGTTGAACAAAAATCTGACCAAGTAGAATTTCACTTCCAGAACAACCAAATTCCAGACGTGACAGTAATAGCAGTAGGACAACAGACTGGTGATGGGGGGTCCTCTCTATTTCTGAAAATCAACCTTCCTTCCAGTCTAAAGTGGTATTCCACGCTGGAAGGAAACACTCTGAAATTCTATACTAATCCACAATCAGAAACTCCCACTCCTATAGTCCAGAAAGAGGTGAAATCAGCTCAAAGCCTGGCTGATGTTCAGCAAATTGGAGAGCAGTTGTTCATTCCTGTTCAGTTAAATGATGGGAAGGACTCTGTTCTCGCTCGAGTGTGTGTGAACAACGGTAAGAGCTTCATCAGCGAAGCCATGTTTCGCCAACTCCCAAAAGATCCAGCCATTCCCACCTTCAAACTGATAGACAAATGGGAAATGGACCTGGGAGCACCCAATTCAAAACATCTCCTGCCAAGCAGGTGTATGCTCAAAATCTCCATTGGCAACAAGAGCATAGTCCACAATTGTTGGGTCGTGCGAGACGTCCCTGCCGCCTTTTACTTAGGCAGTGACATTCTCAATCGCTTTGCCATTAGTTTGGACCTAATAAACTTCAAAGCTTGGTCCCGATTAGCGGATAATCCCATGGGCTTTGTTGATCCAGAAAAAGCATTTAGGTCAGCTCAATTGCTACCTTATGCAGTTGAAATTCAGGTTAAAGAGGAAGTCACCATCCCAGAAAGGACCCGACAATTCTCCCTGGAAGTGAAAGTTAAAAGGGGACAAGAGTTGAAAAACCCTGATGCTTACATACATCTAAATGCTTCTCTCCAACAGCAAGGGTTGGGGGTAAACCCAACTCCATTAGTCAACATAGAACATGACACCATTCTAATAGAGGTGGATAACAGCGACTTAAAGAGTATTACTCTAGCCGCAGGCACCATTATTGGAATAGCGGTTGATGACCGACATTTCTCCATTGATCTTGTAAATGAACTGTTAGGACCGATCCCCAAGGACTGTTTTGACAGTGACAGTGATGACAATACAACACCAGACAGGATCTTCACCCGGCATGGGGGGAACTTCCTGGTGTACACTTCCTGCCCCTATGGTAAGGAAGATGTGACGTGTGACTTCAGGAGGGATGAGGTGATTTTCCAAGTCCATGAGGGCTGCCTTTCCCACCTGAAGCCTCCGGTCCAAATCAGCACTCTGACCAGGGACTTCTCCACCCAGCTGGAGGAGGCCGCGGAGATAGCCAAACCAGAAGTCTTTCCAGGCTTCAGGCAAATGGTGGAAGAGAGAGTCAACCTAGCTGATGCCTGTGTGACTCTGGAACAAAAGCAAAAGTTGAAACAAGTTTTCTTGGATTTCCAAGATCTCTTTGCGGTAGACTCATATGACTGTGGTCGCACCGACATCCACACAACAACAATCCCCACGGACCCTGGCATGACTCCAGTGTTTGTGAAGCAATATCGCTTGCCTCTCGCATCAATGGAGTCCCTTACTGAAATAATTAAGAACCTTGAGTCCCGGGGAATAATCCGTCCAGTCCACAGCACCTTCAATAATCCGGTGCTGGGAATATTGAAGCCGAACGGCCAGTGGAGACTCTGTGCTGACCTCAGGGAGCTCAACAAACGGGTCCATACTTCCCGATGGCCTCTCCCCTACATTGACCAAGGGCTGGCCCAGATCCAGGGGTCACAGGTATTCACTGCAATAGACCTGACCAATGGATACTGGACCGTGCCTGTCAGCAGGGAGGACCAATACAAGCTGGCTTTTACCTTTGGGGGCCAGCAGTACACCTGGACCCGGACTCCCTTCGGATACCTCAACTCCGGCAATGAATTCAACATTTTTCTACACAAGGCCATGCCCGACTTGGGTGCGAGGGGTAACCTGGCTTATGTAGATGATGTCCTCATCAAAAGTTCATCTGTGGAGGAACACATAGCGGAGATCCGTTATGTTCTGACACAGTTGAGGGCCGCCGGAGCAAAACTTTCCTTTCAGAAAGCACAGTGGTGTAGAACCCGTGTTAATTTCTTGGGGCATGAGATTACTCCTCAGGGTCTCTGTCCCCAGGAAAAGAAAGTGGAAGCACTTCAGAAACTGAAAGACCCCACAACTCTGCGGGAACTAAGGAGCCTCCTTGGACTGACTAATTACAGCAGAAAGTTCATTGAGGGCTACGCGGAGATCACCAGACCCCTGATTCATCTCCTGAAGGGGGGGGTCAAGTGGGAATGGGGTCCAGAACAAGCCGAGGCGGTAAAACAACTCAAAAGAAGCCTCTCACAAGCGCCTTGCCTAGCTTACCCTGTCAGAAACAAGGAGTTCTTCCTGGAGACGGGGTTCTCTAATACGTGCTTGACGGCAGTATTATATCAAAAGCATGACAAGGTCAATAAAGTAATCTCCTATGCGAGCAAAACTTTATCCTCTGTGGAGGAAAAATTCAACGATTGTGAGAAGGCACTCCTGGCAACGGTGTGGGCATTGAAGAATTACCGCCCGTTTATCCAGGGGGAACACATCATAGTGGAGACTCCACACCAGCCTCTGCAATATCTCCAGAGTGACAGAATCCGGGCCGGAAATGTGAGTAATTCCCGAATTACTTCCTGGATTCTGTCAATGCAAGGCTTTCCTGTGGAGGTCCGATATGGCCAAAACAAGAAGAGTCCCCTCGCGCAAGGTCTGGCTGACTTGCATGATTGTGCCAGAGAAAACTGTCTCGAGGACGAAAGTCTAAAAATAAAGGACAACATGGAGGCATACCTTAATTCCCCCCACAAAGTCTTTGAAGAAGACAAGTGTGAGGGAATGCCCACTGTGTATGTGGATGGATGCTCTTACCATGTTGACAACAACGGGGAGAAAGAACTGGTGGCCGGCGTAGGTAATGCATGGGTGAATGAGTCCCCAGAACCCTCCGCTGGATACAAAATTGGTCCCCGAAGTAGTCAGGTGGCAGAATTGATGGCTGTGCACCAGGCCATCCTCACTGCTGTCCAGCATCAACTCCACGAACTGGTCATAATCACAGATTCGGATTATGTACGGAACGGGTTCGTGGAACACCTGGTTAATTGGAAAACCAGAGGCATGTTATGTGCTAACAACAAACCCTTGAAACATGGGAAGTTGATCCAAAACATTGATGATCTGGTCAACTCGAATGAGATGACCATCTATTGGAAGAAGATCAAGGGTCATTCCAAAGTAGAGGGACCAGACAAAACTGGAAATGACTTAGCTGATAAGCTGGCCAAAACCGGGGCCATCCAAGGGGATCTAATTGAGATTGAGTCCCTGTTGGGGGAAATCCAGGTCACTGCCATCACTAGGTCCCAGACAAATGCTCACAACGACCTTTCAATTGCACAATGGAGTAAGGAGACCCCTGATGCTGATTTGATTACTGCTCAGAAGGGGGATCCAATAATTGGTAGATTTTACCAGCACCTTGAGGACCCTGAGAACTTTCCCCTGACGGATACCGATTACATTGGGAAAGAGGACCTGAGAGTGTTGATGAAATGTCCAAAAATGTTCCGGATCCAAGACGGTTTGTTGGTAAGGAAATCCAAAGCTGGCCATGATCAGTGGGTGGTTCCTACCTCATTCCGAAGCCTGATGTTAAGTCACGCCCATGATGCGGCCACTGCCGGTCATAGGGGGTTTCACACAACATTGGAAATCTTAAGAGAGGTTGCATACTGGCCACACATGGGGCAGGACCTCGACCAGTACCTGAAGGGTTGCCTTGTGTGTGCACAATTTCAGCCATCATCCCTCACACACCGGGCGCCTTTACAAAAGAGGGGAATGACACTGCCATGGTCCGATTTACAAATCGACTTTGTAGGCCCTGTGATTCGCTCGGCTAGGGGGAATAAGTACATGTTGACCGTGACATGCTTGTTTACCAAGTGGGTGGAATGTCTCCCAGCCCCAAATTGCAAGGCAGAAACTGCAGCTGCCTTGATGATTAACCACATCTTTTCCCGTTTTGGTCTACCTCAAAGGATTGAGTCAGACAGAGGTAGCCACTTCACCAGTGAAGTAATGACAAAGATGTGGGAGATACTGGGGGTCAAGAGAAAGCTACATATTGCTTACCGGCCAGCTTCTTCTGGGGCAGTAGAGAGATATAACCGGACAATCATGAGCATATTAAAGAAGTTTGTGGCAGATTCTGGGCCAAGTTGGGATATCCGATTACCTCTGGTCCTAATGGCCATCAGATCTACCCCTTCATCTGCAACCAAAATGTCACCATTTGAGTTGATGACTGGGCGCAAGATGGTGCTTCCTCAGCATTTGCTCTACAGGACCCAAGAGCAGACACTGATAAATGCCTCCACTACTCATGAGTATGTAGAGAATTTAAGGAAACACCTCCAACATGCTTTTGCTTATGCTCAGCGGAATCTAGAAAGATCGGCTGATAGCATGAAGACCCATTATGACCTGAAAACTTCCAGGAAGGAATATCAGGTGGGAGACCGGGTCTATCTATACAACTTCCAAAGGAACCAGGCCAAGCAGCGCAAATTTTTGCCTACATGGAAGGGACCCTTTGAGATCGTCGATAAGATCTCCCCTGTGGCCTACAAGATCCGCATCCCCAAAGGCGGTTCGGCAGAGGGGGAAGACAAGTGGGTCCACATAAACCAGTTGAAATGTTGCCATCCCAGGCACACTCTGCAACAACTGGAGGAATCCTCTGGAATCCTAGCGGGTACTGTATCAGACTAATTCAGTTCCAATCATAAAACATACCACATTTAGTCTCTAAAATATTGTGATTTGTATGAAACTGTCTCTTAGTTATACTGTTTTTATCAAAATAAGAATGTAATGGTTCGTTATGATGAAATGCATATGCTGCCCCACTATCTCAACAGTGGTGGAAAAAATCGTCTATGAGTAGGTATTGCCGCTCTTCCTTTGTCGTCCTAGGAGAAAGAAAACCGGAGACGGGCCAAGAAGGACGATCCGGAGAGCGGGAACGAAGATCCAAGGGGCCCAGTGGACCGCCCAATATTCCCATCAGGACCGGCGAGGAGAACTGATCGATCCGACCGGATAGAGAGGAAGATGCTGAACTGTGCCATCTACAGAATTGGAAGAAGATAATGTGGACATACCAGCGCCAGGGTTCAAAACCTCCCTTGCAACCGACTCCCCCTCGACTCAAGTCAAAGCGCAGTCGGGCGGGGGGGCTTGTGGAGGGTTTTGACCCATGTGGAATCATTAGACGGGGTGAATGTGGGGATTAAGCTGTCGCTGCCCATCATTTTGCCCCAGAACAAAAATAAATCATTGGAGTGGGTAAAGATGGGGATGCGCTGTCGCCGCCCATCATTTCATCCCAGAATCCAGGAGAGCTGCGCAGTTGTGCGCACACCAAAATGTGTTTAGAATGCATTAATCCAAGAAAATCCCAAAAATGGGTGCAGTACCAGTACTCACCACTATCCAAAAGCCGGCGTTTTAAAACCACTCTGTGTGTTTTTCTGAAGGCAAGCCAAAATGCCTATTTCTAACAGTGCAACATGTGCAAAATATTCACTGAACACCAGCAGAAATTTGGCAGAATGGAGTTTTGTGTGCCTACAAAATCTGAGAAATGAAGAGCACAAAACAATGTATAACAAGACTGGCTGAGCTGTGGATTGCAGCAGTTTAAGTTGCACTGGATTTAAAACCACCAAAATCGAAAATGTTTAGATTAAATGAGTGACCTATGTTTGGTGTCACATGCCTTTGTAATTGTTTAAATGTCATAGTTTTAAACTTAGAATCAGCATTCTAGCTGCATATGTAAAAATGTTAGTTTATTTGAAGGCAGAAAAATGGGGAACAGAAATGAAAGTTAGCTGAAAGTCTGGCTTAAGGAACTTGATTTTGCCTAGCAACTAACCCCCATCAGGAGTGAAACTGGAGCCACAACTGTGTTCCCAGGCCAATGTTCCTTTTGCTGCCCACACTAAGGATATGCCAGCTATCTGTTAATTGAATTTCCTGTGCTCTGCCAGAGAGTGAACAAAGCCCTCCTCACTTAGGCCAAGGTTTTTATTACAGACGTCGTAAAAAGTGGCTTCCTCCTGGAAAAGCTGGGAGGAGCACTGCCTGTGAGAAGCAAGCTGGCTTGGCAGAAACTGGAAAGACTGGTTTCTGTACCATGTGACCTGAAAAGACACACCCCTGCAGCAAGGATATGGTTTTATAAAAAGGTGGATAACTCATAGTGCGGACATGTGAAAATTTTATAAATGATACCATAATTCTTGTGATTTTTCTGCCCACAGTTTGAGACGTGGTAGGAATTGGGGGTATGTTCAGGGGGGTTTTAGCGGAAAAGTGGATATTACTCTAAATGTGTGCATGTTAAAAATCTGAAACTTCATCAGTTAATGTCCCTACCCCCTGCACACATGTATGTAAAGTTGGGTCCATGTCGGAAATTGAAAAAGCAGTTAAAAAGTCAATTATGTACACTCTTTGAATGCGAGCTCCTAGAATGAGCAGATTTGGACATAGACATGGCTAAATTCAGCCACACCATGTATATGTAATTTTAAAACAATATGTACCTCTGCAAACATGTATTTGTTTCAAATCTAGATTTGTGTGTAAGTTGACAGGAGGAGTGGACTTACTGCAGGCTGTAAAATGACATCCCTCTGACTCACAGTTCATTCCCCAATCAAATGATAAATGGAAGTTTGACCAATTAGAAGCTGAGAGAGGGGCAAGTCTAGTGATGTAACACACACGCCCATTCTCAAGAATCAGATAAAAAGCAGAGAGTCAGGACACATAGGGACATTCAATTTCATCTGCCGCTGAAAGCCCTGCCGAAACATACAACATCCAGAGATCCAGACTTCAAATTCATCAATCTATCCAGTACTAAGAGACCAGAGCAGAGAGAGAAAGCAGTGCTGTGCCTAGCAGAGAGCAGAGACCAGAGGGAAAGCAGTGCTGTGCCTAGCAGAGACCAGACTAGGCGCTGTGAGCAGAACCCGGAAAGACCTGACCAGACTGTTGACCAGATCGTGACAAAGCCGCTTTCCGGTTCAAAATCTCTTGTGAGTACTTAGCAACACTCAGAACACATCTCTTAGTTTAAATTCATCTAATTCAATCTATTTAACCTAAGCAGAACTGCCTGATAGCTCCAAATCTGTCACCTGTCATTCTAGCTGCAAAAATTTTGTCACTTGTCATTTTGAAAAAGTGTGCGTTTAAAATTTACAAAACCAAAAACGACCTTCACTAAATTGCTCATATCTCCGCAACCGTTTGAGCTAGAGACTTGCAATAACTTTTATTTGGAAGCTGAGATCCCAGGCTTTCTTAGGACCCCAAAACGGTAGAGATAGTCCTCGCGGTTCCTCTGTAATCGCGGAAAACGCATCCGCGAATTTTGCCGCGATTTGCAATTTCTTCACATGTAAAAAAACTGCTGCCGCCTGATTTCATTTGCAAGAAATTCGTTTCACCTGCTAATCATTCCTGCATCATTGCTAGTGTGAGCCTGGACTAATATTAACTTGATACCACTCACCCTGAACCTTAGAAGGGGAATTAAAAGCAAATTTAGCATATTTCTCATTCATTGCCAGCACATATCATAGCATTTGGGCCTGTGTTTTCAAAACTCTTATCTGTTTTCTGTTGTCTAAGCTTGCTGGATTGAACTGATTACATTGATCGCATTTCTGAGAACTGTGTGCTTTCCTCCCATTTTCTTGCATTGCATAAGGAGGGGGGAGTGAATAGCCAGGGAAAAGTGATTACATCGTTTGGTTGAAATCATATTGAGTATTTTCTGTACTGCATTCATTCAACGTTACATCCATTTGAACTACATAAAGCATTCTTTACCACCTTTTTCTGTTGTACCTATTTACCAGTGTGCTATCTTATCCATTTCATGCCAACTCATTAAGTGATTATAAGAAGTGTGCTAGTGCCAGATTCTCCGTTGCTAATCTTTATCAGATCAGATTAAGTGTAATACTCAATTATTAATTTATTATAAAGTACGATATCTATATTTTAATTTATCAAATAAACTTTTTAAACTTGCAAAACAGAACTACTTCTTGGCTCAGTGGGGTCAGGGGGATTCCAAGAGAGGGGTGTCATACAAGGGTAGTCATCCGGAACGCATGAACTGGACCTAAAGATATATCAATAAGGGTTTTCATTCAGTATTATAGACTAGGCGTTAACTTGGCTGTAGTGCTGAATTGAATCCTCTTACAAACTGACAAAGGGAAACCTTGTTTCGTCTTGACTTTTCAAGCCAGCTCAGAAGCACTGCCTCAGCTGCAACACACAGTTGACGGAGGGACCCTGGGCTAGCACGGCTTCTCCATGAATGGTAAGGGCTCAGGAGGGTGGATGTCCCGTGTCCATTATGGCTGAGCAACCCCTGTTTAAATCACACACATATGATTTAAAATGACTTTTACAGGCATAGACAGGCACGACCTCCCCATGCTAGTGATGTTCACTGTACATCACATGCATTAATCTGTTGCCACAACCTATCTATGCCTGGAATGGTCACATTAAATCACATGCATGAAAGCTGAATTTTTTCATACATATGATTTAAAGTGACCATTACTGTCATAGATGGGAAAGGTATCTATGCCAGTAATGGCCCCTTTAAATTACATGCATGTAGAAGCTGACACAACATATCAATAGCAGCAGTCTCGGCAAGGGATTCACAGTGACCACCATACAGGTTGGTCACTGTGAATCCCTTGCAGAGATGCTACAACTTTATGCACTTAACACATGCCCAGACACAGTGATACTATTATATATTATTATCAGCGCCACAATGCCTCAGGGCTGATTCTGTGCGCTTAACAAATACGGATAAATAAATAAATAAATACATAAATGGATGCACACATAGATACACGCACAGCTACTCACTCAACTAGTCCTGCACACATGTAAACCACACTGGCTGCACACATACTGAGTGCACCCAAGCACTCTTTCCGACCCTACTCTCCTCACTGACCTGGACTACAGTGCCAGAGGGCGTTTAACCCACTGCACTTTGATATCATACCAATGGTAAGTAAGGTGCTACACAAATGTCCAATAACGTAACAAACACACAATGCATTATATTCAAACACACATCCATACATTGAAGCATACACATACATACAAATACATACATTCAAATGCATGCATCAACATACATTTATAAATACATGTACACTTACCTTATTTAGCTCTTCTTCTGGCCAATGCAGGCAGGGAAATGGCGAGGCAGCATTCTGATAGTGGGGTGTGGTGAAGTCAATATAAGAGGTGGGGTATCGGGCATAGTGTTAAATTGATAGGGGATTGGGTAACCCCTTCACAAATTAATTTAAAACTATGCTCGACTGCTCATCTCTTATATAGACTTCCCCAACACCCCACTATGTTTTTGGATAGGTTTTTTGCAGAAGAAAAAATTCAACAAAAAAAAATGACTCGTGAAAAATGAACATATAACAAAAGGAATAGGACAGGACTAGTCCAGGACAGAAACCCTGAGGCCCATGTGTGCATCACTGGAAAAAGGACCACCTTCTGGTCAATCGCGTCAAATGCTGTTGAGAGTTCAAATAATACCAGCAAGTAGGCGCCTCGCCTTCCACAATGCAGAGGCCCTCACCCACCACCTGGCCAGTAGCTGTCTCCATTTCATTGCCCGCGTGAAAGAGATGTGTGAATCCCTTTACCCCAAAAGGGCACAATGGCATTGAGCCAGACATTATGTACTTTTATTTTTATTTATACTTAAAAATGAGTTTTAGTTCAAAATAAAGGTTACAGATAAAAATCAATGAAAGAAAATATAAATATAAAATATTAAAAAAGAAAGGTATACATGTATGTTGATAAAAAATGTACATAGACCATGAATATTATAAAATCAATGTAAATAAATTAATGCTATCATCTTATGGTTAGCATGATATATCTACATAAAATGTCATCATGAGTGAGTCTTTCTACAGCAAGTACCTCAATCACATTCCAGTGGCACACCCCATTTGACAAAAAAGAGAAACAATATATTGCAATTTTACAAAAGAACAAGCCGATTAGGCAAATAAGTTCATATGTAATGATTCAGATGCCGGTCTAATTGCATGAATACAATGCAATTCCTCAATGGGGCCTTAGTTGGTACAGGCGAGACGGATTAACTGGTCCACCTGTTGCCACTTTTTAATTTAGACTTGTCTCATGTCCTGCCACAGATTCTTCAAAGGAGATCCATATTCGATATAAGGCCAGGTGAAGACTATTGCCACTGGTGGTCAAGCAGTGCATCCAGTAGGCACTCTCACTGATTGAAGACATGTTATGGACATAGCCACATTTTGTGTAATGGATGTTACCATTTTGTGGCATTTCGTCAAAACATGTCTCACAATCCTAGGGCCATCAGCAGTCTAACACACGCAACAGATCCTTTCGCTCCGTCTTATCTTTAAAGCTGGTCCAATAATGGCCAGTGCAGGCAAACGATTCAATCGAAATAGTAATATGAATCGGTGGAGCTTATTTGAGGGACAAAGCATTAGATATCACTGTGGTGCTCCCGGGATATATAACATGCAGAGAAGATGTTGATGTGATTTTAGGCCTTGCAGATGTCTGGAATTATTCATTCTGTCCCAATCCGTTAGCTTGAGTTTGAACTCTTTACTCAACCCTGTGCAACCTAGCTCCCAACTTGGTGACCAATCAAATAACCAGGACAGGTGTAACATAGACTTACCATATGGCTTTGCCTCTCTGCTCGCCTTATCCTGAGAGTATAATCCCAATAGAGCACATTGTGGGTTACTGAAAGATTATAAATACAACATACCACACTTCAGGATTACCGTAGCCTCCATAGACACAAGACCCAACTCTAGGAGTATTATCTGCATAGGGACGCAGCAGGTTGGCAAGCCCAGAGAACGGCACCAGAAATAGCCCTCAAGCTTACCGATCCACTGCCTGTCATCTATCGTTAAAGCTTTAAAGCCATATGTCACAGTTGGGCAAAAACACTGTTTATAGAGCCTAAGAATCCCACTTACACTATATCCTGCCAAACTCTTACTGAAGTTAGTAATCAGAGCCGTTAACTGTACTGTCTTCCTTTTTCTTACAGCCACACACTCTGGGAAAATTATTTTAGTTTCCAGTGCAACCCCTAGATATCTGTAGCTTTCTGCATATTTTATTTTAATCCCCCCAACCAACAACACTGTTCCTGGGATTTTTCTCTGCTTGAACACTATCAGTTGTGTCTTTTCATGATTGATCACTGAGGGATTCTCAGCAGCATATTTCCCCAGTCCCTCAGTGAGTTTTCTTATACCCCCAAAAGTGTGTTCTATGAGTACAATGTCATCTGCACGAGCTAAGTATTTGACACGAACAACGGACATTTTAGGTGAACAGGATTCCAATTTCCCAAGGTATTTAGCTAAATCTGTTATGTATACGTTAAAAAGTAATTGTGCGAAAAAACACCCCCTGGTTTGACAACATTAGAATTAACTATAGGCTGTGTTAATGTTCCATCATTATCCAATCTAACTCATAAATGACTGACTACCTCATTGAAATCTAGGGCGGGCTGCTTTAGAAGAGCAGTACTAAGTCCATGTTCTTGTGAGTGTGAAGCAACCCTTGAGAAAGGGAAGCATTACAAATAAACAAGAGGGGCTTCCACAGAACCTTCCAGAATCGGCTGGACGCATCTAGCCGGGATATTGCCATCCTCATATGATATAGGTTAAAAGGAACCAAACACAGCCAAATTGTATGGTACAACGGCTAAATTAAAAGAATCCAAGAGAGGAAAATTATTAGAAAGAAAAATAGGGGTATCTTTCTCATTCAATTTGCATTTAGGTTTTGTGTGGATTTCCTAAGATTTTTCAAAGGATAAAGCTTTGACCTGAGGACACAGTTCAGGAACTGAGGAAGAAGTCTGTCCCCTGAGGTTAATTGTTAGCAAATGGACATGTGACTGCAGAGATCCAATGTAACGGATGTAAAGTAGTGGATACTCTGGTTTGGGACTCAGAGGGGGCGTGCGCAGCATAATCCTTCCCTCGGAGTAGGTGGGGGGGATTTAAATAAACCTTAAGATAATGAGTGTACGGGAAGGGTGGGGAGGCGAGTGAGTCAGGGCGTCCTAGCAGCCCGTGCCTATGCTAATCTGCATAAGCTGAAAATGCAAAGATCAGGTTTTCTGCATTTGTTAAATGAGAGACGTCAGGTGGGATCAGCAATGCGCCCCACAGTGTGAGCAGAATAAATATTGTACTCTGTCTTCTTCGAGGAGACGAAAAGTCACTCTGTCTGACACTTGCAAATTGGCAAGCGCTGCAATACGCGGCTAATTAAAAGGCATATATCATGCTGTCTGCTGGCTGCACTATGCCTGGACTTTATTCCAGTCTTAGCAGTCTGGCTAATTTAACTAAAATGCTTAAAGGGGAGCCTTTATCCTTACACTTACAAAAACCTTTTTTCGCAATTGTTGCCCAGATAGTGTTTTTTTTTTTTTATTCGAGGAAATCTAATTTCCATAAGCTACAGAATGTAGAACACAATATAAAAAAAAAGAGTAGAAAAGGCACTCGATGGGTCAACTTGCTTACCGAAGCACAACAGCAGAGTAGCTTGTATTTGACAATCCTGGCAGATCCGGCCTGCATGCGCGTCTGATTGCAAAGAAGTGGCCTCAGTGGCCAATAAGAGAAGAGAGACACCTACAGTATGGCTCACCTAAGGCATAGTGGGTGTACTTATGCCTGAGCCTGCAGAGGTCTGTGTAAATAGTTCGCGAGTTTGTGTGAAGTGAGTGAAGTCTAAGAGCCACTTCTTAGGCTCTTAGGAGGGACATTTCCCTCAAAGTCAGGATGCATTTTAGATGCTTGGAAAGTTTGGAATTCCAGCAAAGATGGGTGGCCAGTGATGAAGGGGCAGCATCGATAATCTAAATAATGCCTGCATATATAGACGCCTTGGCAGAAGGGGCCGGTTTGGAATTCACGGCATAGAGCAGATATGACGCATACTGCACCATTTTGAATAGTTGTGAATGTGTTCTTTAGTATTTGGGTGTTTTGACAAAGAGCTCAGCCTGGGAAGAATGTTCCTTGGGCACCATATTTTAATAGACAGCATGGTTTAGGTCTCGTCGTTTCTGGATATATACATAAATATATTAGACAATTGAATCTGATCAGTGAATATTATTTCTGTGTTGGGCGATGGAGAGAGACATGGGAATAATTCCAGTTGCAACATACATGATCGACTTTGGGCACCCTAGCATAATCAGACATATTTCCTGAGATCAGTTAACGCACTCAGCCAGGTGTTCTAGAATGTCCTGAGATGTATGCACCCTACGGCATATCATATATACACGGTGCACACACCTGCTACGATTCATCACGAAATTGAGATACTCTGTTCCTGATTGACAGCAATATGCATATGTTCTAGTTTACTGGAATTAACAGATGTAAAAAAATATATATACAGAATACATGTCTCCAGACACCGTATTGGGTGGGGAACACAGCCTAGCTCTTCGAGTTAAGTTCAAGAAGGAGGACATTGCTACTAAATCCACACTCAATGTCTATCCACAACACTGGAGAATAGCTTTGGGGCAATAAGACAATGTTGTGCACTGTGGATTGCACCCCTGGTTCAGCGCGTTGCACCTGGGAAAGATGGTATTAAGTGCATTCAAACGAACCTATAGAAAACTATAAGAGCTACGGAAGTGAACGAAGAATCCATCAAGAATAATCTTCTAAACCCAGAATATTTAATAAAGTGGCGCCATATGTATCCAGGCAGCACACATCCTGCACACTCTAGGTAATAATGTCAGACTCTACATCAGGACTCATTTGGGAAATCATGACCTTCCAACCCTACTACGAAGATCTCCCATGCACCCCCTCCCCTCCCTAACCAGACTGACAAATCCCTCATGAGGTGCCACTCGGGAGATCTCATATCACAAGGGGTCAACCCTCTCTCCAGAAAGGCTGGGGTTCAAGCCACCAGCATCCCAGTATCCGAGGACCCTCCCCCCTGAAAGCGCAGCATCCCAGAACACGTAGCCTCACCCACTAACTCTAAGACAGTGCACCGCCCAACTCTTGAAAGAATAGCTATTAAAAAAAGAAAAAAAAGAAAAA
Organism: Ambystoma mexicanum; assembly: GCF_040938575.1. Lineage (NCBI taxonomy): Eukaryota > Metazoa > Chordata > Amphibia > Caudata > Ambystomatidae > Ambystoma > Ambystoma mexicanum. The sequence continues at coordinate 65,035,075 of NC_090934.1, forward strand.
ACGTACATAATTTGCAGTTTGAACGGGGATCACAACTTCTAATTCCTAGCACTACATTAACATTGTTCTCCAATTAAATGTTTTCCTCTCTGGATTATCTCCTCTAAGGACGTTTTATAGCCTCGGGTGCCCGTCTGGCGGGATGATAACTGATGGCCTTTAAGTTTGATGGTAAGCTGGCTCATCAAAACAAACAACATTCCAAGATGGCCGCAACTGGAAATAGTAACAGGGTTCGTCCCTTTTCTGTTTCCAGGACTGGGAGGCAGGGCACTGGTGGCTGAGATGGTGCGAAAAAGGTAAGTGAGGTGTGGGCCGTGGGGGTGTCGATGTCTAGGGACAGTAAAGTGGGGAGGTGGTGTGAGGGGGCGAGAATGAAGAAGAGACACAGCCTGGCGAACCAACACACCGGCAAGTATTGCCAAGGCTGTGGAAGAGGCCTCAGGATGCCAACTTGGAAGGTGAGCAATGAGCATTCATTGCCCGATTGGACCCGCGTATCATGCCACCTGAAATCCACCTCACTGACAGTAAAACATGTAGCTTATTGTCCAGGTCATGGCTAATATGTTTTAAAGAAGCAACCATCGCCATGACTCTAAAATGCAGCACTGGCAGCCATATGCATTTGGAAGGTGTTGCCTGCAAACGCAAGGCTGACATTGCTCGTAGGTAGTAGTAGGGGTGGGAAGAATTCATACGGGTCAACGCGAAGAAAAAGAACATAAAGTAGTAATGCCAAGGTTTGGAAATCACAGTATGACACACATTTAGCAGGATTTGCATGCAGTGCACACGTTGTCTAGATTATAAGAGGGTCACATCAGTCTTTTTTTTCGATATATCACGGTTTTGGCAGTTTCTACTTGCACCTTGTAGCATCTCACTTAAGGAAATTGTATTAAGTTATAGGACTCTTGCTAAAAAATACAGTACAGGGTTACATCACGAATTGTGCATTAATACACAGCACACATTTTGTTCCTGAAATTGTGAACAGATAATATCAATGTTAACCTCTTCTCCTGCACTCTTCTCTTAATCAATCTCTTTGTTTTCAATCTTTCCTCTCTCCTCCTTTCCTTATAAAAGATTACATCGACTGCATTACTGAACGGTTTTCTCCTGATGAAGTGGCTGGCACACAGCGAAACATGCGTGTTAACGATTAAGTGTATACTTTTTGACGTCTACTTGCGGATTATGAAATGGTGAACCATGCCATCCTTGGACACTGGGTCTAAGGAGAGTAGGTACCAACATAATCTGAGGTGTTCTTTTTTGAATATATTACAGCATAACACCGTCCACCTGGAAGAATGATGATAGGCACCCCAGAAAGTTATGCTCCCAGATGGAGGGGTCAATTACAGAACCCTCCACTCGGGGGAGACCGCATTGTTGCTGACATCCCACCATGCCTTTCACACTTCTCCAGCCTTCCCCTGAATTACGGCACCAACCTAAGACAGGTCTATTGCGGTTCTAAACTGGAGCGCTGACATACTAGGAGTCGCATTATCAATGCCGATACCCGCACCCGTGAAGTGGATCTGCAAATGCCCGCTGCACCTCTCTCAGCAGAGGCAAGCAGACATCTCTGCAGATGGCAGCCACCAATGGCTAGCGTGCAAAGGGTTGAGGGCTCCGCCAACCAGAAGTGCAGACACTGGTGGATGCTATGGCCCAATTTCATAATGTAGGCCTTGAGCTCAATTCTTATCGGCCCACGGCTGTCATTTCTGTAGAGACTTCTAAGGAGACATTGCAAAACTAAAATGAAAAATGTTGGACAACACTCAACCGTGTGTTCTACTCTTGAAAGATAAAAAAAGGGTTACAATAATTATCATATTTTTGAGGAAGCAGCAGATTTATAAGTTGACTTCCAGTGAAAGCAACTGGAATAAATGTATCTCAACATGTGTGTGCCCACAATTCGAGCAGAGGATGATACTAAAACTCTTTGAAGTTGCTACAGGTCTACGCGATTAGATGGGCAGTGCCTATTAGCCAATGATCGCCCACGAGCAGATCCGAAGGCGTGTTCCCATGTTCTGCAGTTTTAGACAGCTGTGCGACTCTCTTCTCTCTACAATGTACAGAGCTTTATTCAAGAAGATCTGCTTTGGAGTAGAACCCTGGGGACCCTTGAAGCCACTGCAGATCATGGATGATGATACATGTAGACTTTATATTTGGGGGTCCATTCCAGCGATGAAGCAACAGGGCGTTGTACAGTCATTGAGGGAACAATATATGGTAAGGAGTGCGTCGTTATAACATGTGGCCTGGGATATTCCTGCCATGTGGCCTGGATGTGAAGCAGGAACGCATGGGGCCCCTGGGGACATGCATGCAAGCATGTTTATGCATATGCTGCCGGCACTAGTGCAAGGCTCCCCGTGGCTTCCAAAGAGGAATTGGAACTCGTATCAGTGTTCTCTGTGACTACTTAATGCATTTGCCAGTGGGGTGAGATGGGGTAATGTTGCTTTTGCCAATTTTGCAAACTTCTTTTCGAAGATTACATAACATACTGTTATATCCAAAAATACATATTTTGTAAATTTCAAAATGTGTTAGATTTGCTCACAAAAAGTCAGGGCATTAACATATTCTGTTTTTTTTTTTTTTAAACATGTTCTAATTTATTTATTTATTCTAATTAAGACACACATCTTTGCTTGATGTTTGTTTCCTTCTTTTATTTAAATGTTTATCAGTCAGCTGCAGGTTTTTTTTTTGGCAAACTTCTACTAGATGTTTCAAATATTTTATTTTTGTATAAGCCATTACGAAGATACATGTTGCCATAGAATGTTTCTGCAAACGAACTGGAAACCCTCACTTCGTGTAATCAAATTATTTTGCAAAAAAACAAATCATGCCCTTAACAAAGTTAGGAATTTGCAGGGCTTGTTTTTTTCCCAAACAGTTTCATAGTTGAAATGAATTCATAATTTTGAAATGTCATGAAGTGGAACACTGTTAAGTTTGCAGCTGTTAGCACAGCATGTACATGTTGCAAATCACCAGGTATTTCCAAGTCATGTGCAAGCAGGGTCTGCCGGGGGTTGAGGTGGGGTGGCAGGGAGAGACCATCACCATTGACCAAGATTCTAGATGACAGTGGTATTCCTGGGATTTATAAAGATATTGCAGTGATTCCGAAGGCTGAAGCTTGAGCAAAGTCTGAAATTATGGGGTTAGCGTTCAACGGGGTTTCTAGACACGCTGAGAGTCTGAGACTCATCCTTAATCCCTGGCTCTAATGTGAAAAAAAATCTTGTGTGTGCCACGTAAGCATAAATACCGAATTTAAAGACCTTGGCCAAAGCTGGCGTCAGTAGGCGCCCTCAATTTCACCTTTGAGCCGCGCGCAACAGAAACACCGCAAAATATCAGTCTGCTGAGCTAGCGTGATAGCGGTGCCAACCTACGCGAGAAGGGCACAGTAAGAGCAGCGAGCTCACACCGGCCTAGGGACCCTGATCAGAAGGACTGCCGCCGAAGCCTTCAGGGAGACACAAATCCTAAAAAGGTTTGATAAATCTAGGACAAAAATAGTCCGGGGGCCTCACAGGTAATCACTGCGCAAACAGGAGGTCAGAGGTTGATGACGACGCAGCGTTCTTGTTTGCGGCAAAATAATATCGTCTTCTTGTTTAATCTAGCTTTGCTGGTACAGAGTGTTCCCGTAGGCTAGAGAAGGCTGAAAGGATGCTCTGGGGACAGAGTGATACCAGGTCAATGATCCACTTCCGCTTATCTGACAGGTAAGAGCTGGCAAGGAATAAAGGCCCTGTCTGGATTCATGTGACAATAAACCCATCACGCTGCCAAAGCTTTATTTGATATTTGCTCCAAGGCATCTTTGAAAAGAAGAGCACCTTGAAAAACAGAGACAATCACGCCTGCAGATGACGCGACGCGCGTTCTCCAAAACCGTAAGGAGAGATAATGAGCCAGTTACAAGCATCAATCAGTGCTGGGCCTGGATGAATGGCCGCAAAAATAAATCACGAATATTAGAAATTCTGGCCCTTAAATTCATTGGACCAGTTCAACCATGGCTGTTTCGGGAGGCCAGACACAGAAAGAACAGTGCAACATTTAAGCATGAATTGGTCTTCCCTCAGCACTCCCAGACAGACTTACTTTTGTATCAGCAGAATAAGGACGATCATGGGCCTAAACACAGAAGAAGGAGTAGCTCCTGGGGAGTATAGAAACTACATACATTGAGGTAGTCTTTCTTCTACGTGCTTCCTATTTTTTTGTTTTTTCAGTGTTGATGAAAGGTATAGTCCACTTGTTTAAGAGTAATACCATTCAGAACTTTTTTTTTATCACTGTGGGTGCCGACACGTGTTTCAATCATTACAAGGTCTTCATCAAGGCTAGAATATGGTGTCTCTTCTGTATTGAGTTATGAAAGCAGGTAGCCAGTGGTGATTAGTTTCACTGATTTAGGGCATCTATAGGGCTCGGTGCCTCTAACGACTTGTATGGTAGTCCCTCGGTCATTCGATGCATACGACTTGTTAGAGCCACCGAGCCCTATAGATGCACTAAATCAGTGTTACTAAACATGTGTTGAAACATGTGTCAGCACCCACGGTGATAAATCAAGTTCTAAATCGTAGCAAGCTTAAACGAGTGGACTATACCTTTCATCACTACTAAAACAATTAAAAAAAACATAGGCAGCACGTATGAGATGTGTATAACGCCAATTGTGTAGGAATCCAACACAAACACAAGCAATCTTCATTTGGGGCACAAGAGCACGACCCCTATGGTTCCTGCAACCAGCTGCATGCGCTAAATACCAAACGTCTAAAGGTGAGCATGGCGCGGTAACCAACTATTCCTGGTGCTCGCACCACTTTCCGAAGTCTTTCTTCCATGTTTATCCCAGCAACTGTGCTCTGAATTATTCTGTTGTCATAAATGAGCCTGCGGAAGGGTAAGAATGGTATGCATATGAAATGTCCTCATCCCACAGGCCACTTGCTTTTCTTTTTTTCCCACAAAAATAAGCAAACCACCTCCCAGAAATTGGTAAAGGTCCAGAGGATCTGTTTAACCCCTAAACACCCAAACATCCAGTCTTTGTCTGAATATGTTTGCCCAGTCTTGAGCATGACAAGCCAGGCCAGTGCTGCCTGCACATATGCACCTTGTGGGATAGCGCCTGTGCCTTTGAACTCCCCGGATGACTGAGCCTTGTGCGGTGCTAAGAGGCCGTTTGAAGTCAGTCCAGTAAAGTTCTGAAACCTGAAGTTGGGGGAATTTAATAATGGGGACACACATCTGCATCATAGGGTCTGCCAGGTTTGAGGTTGTTAGCATAAAGTCAGGGAGTCACTTGTTCCTCATAATACCAGGTGTGCCACTACCCTCCCTCCCCCCCTAAAGCAAGCAGCGTCACCTGACAGAGATGTGAGAGGTCTGCAATGTGTAGATCGGATACAAAAGTGACATCTGCACTGTGGCAACATAACAACCCGAAATGCAGCCCGCCACTGGCAATTAAAGATGTCTAATGTCAGCCCCTTTCCAAGGTGGCTGACTGCTGTGAAATTCAAAATATGCACGTATCACACCATGGCCACACACCAGACAAAATGAGGGGATGGGCGATGAAAGGACACATGCCAATTAATATCAAACAGGCCTAAGGAGGCAGCTGTGGTAAGGAAATGGAGCTGTCAATATCAGGAAATGAAATCTGAAGGTGTTTGTACACATTGCGGGGCCTTTCTTTTTCGTGACATTTCAAAAGCAAGCATCCCCTTGAAGTCCTGCTGCATCATCTAGAAGTCCATCACCCTCAAGTCCGCAAGTTACCTTGTGGAGAGGGTCGGCATCTCCAGAGGCCTACGCCACAACAGAAGTAAGGACATTGCAGAACTGAACTCCGCCGGTGCAAGAACGAAAGAACCAGAAAACAGGCCTTCTATATCTATGCCCTCAAACGCTGGCACCCCCTCGTAAATGAACACCAAGCCTGCCACCTCACTTCAGGGAGAGGCTCAAGACCCTCCTCTTCAAGGAATGTCTCCTCCCTAACACCTGGGTCCAAACCCTCCACTCCTGAGACCGGGCCGTCTGCAACCCCCCAGTTTCCTCCCTTGGTTACTTGTAGATCCCTTGCTGCAATATTGCTCCCCTGCACATTGTTAGCTCCCCTTTCTCCTGCATTGACCACTTTCCACACCTCCGCCACACCACCCCCACTGTTTTCTTCCCCAGGACATTGTTGGGTCTTTGTATGGGCAGAATTGCACTGGTAGATTATTCTAGTACAAACCAAGTCGAGTTAATGAAGTGTCTTATGTCTGCTAGTCCAGCCCGATTCTGCAGGTGTCTTTGCATGCCTTCCAGAGAGGCAGGGGTTAACTCTCATGCATTAAGAATGTTAGAATTAGATCAACCGCGAAAGCCACACTTATAATGGGAAGGAAGCACAGCACACGTTAGCATCATTCAAGCTCTGCAGAGAGGGGCACAGTCTGAGTTCACACAAAGTCAACTACTCAGGGGGGCAGCGGGGACTTGCTGAGTTCACACAAAGTCACTAACTCAGAGAGGGAGTGGGGACTTGCTGAGTTCACACAAAGTTACTTACTCAGGGGGTTAGTGGGGACATGCATAGTTCACACAAATTCACTTTCTCAGAAAGTCAGTGGGGACCTGCTGAGTTCACACAAAGTCACTTACTCAGGGAGGCAGTGGGGACCTGTCGAGTTCGCACTAAGTCACTTACTCAGGGAGGCGGTGGGGACTTGTTGAGTTCAAACTAAGTCACTTACTCAGGGAGGCAGTGGGGACTTGTTGAGCTCACACTAAGTCACTTACTCAGGGAGGCAGTGGGGACTTGCTGAGTTCACAAAAAGCCACTTACTCAGAGAGGCAGCGGGGACTTGCTGAGTTCACACAAAGTCACTTACTCAGGGGGTATTTGGGACCTGTGAGTTCACACTAAGTCACTTACTCAGGGAGGCAATGGGAACTTGCTGAGTTCACACAAAGTCACTTAATCAGAGAGGCAGTGGAGACTTGCTGAGTTCACACATAGTTAATCAGAGAGGCACAGTCTGAGTTCACACAAAGTCAACTACTCAGGGGGGCAGCGGGGACTTGCTGAGTTCACACAAAGCCACTTACTCAGAGAGGCAGCGGGGACTTGCTGAGTTCACACAAAGTCACTTACTCAGGGGGGTATTTGGGACCTGTGAGTTCACACTAAGTCACTTACTCAGGGAGGCAATGGGAACTTGCTGAGTTCATACAGAGGCATTTACTCAGAGAGGCAGTGGGGACTTGCTGAGTTCACACAAAGTTACTTACTCCGGGGGGCAGCGGGGACTTGCTGAGTTCACACAAAGTCACTTACTCAGGGGGGTATTTGGGACCTGTGAGTTCACACTAAGTCACTTACTCAGGGAGGCAATGGGAACTTGCTGAGTTCACACAAAGTCACTTAATCAGAGAGGCAGTGGAGACTTGCTGAGTTCACACATAGTTAATCAGAGAGGCACAGTCTGAGTTCACACAAAGTCAACTACTCAGGGGGGCAGCGGGGACTTGCTGAGTTCACACAAAGCCACTTACTCAGAGAGGCAGCGGGGACTTGCTGAGTTCACACAAAGTCACTTACTCAGGGGGGTATTTGGGACCTGTGAGTTCACACTAAGTCACTTACTCAGGGAGGCAATGGGAACTTGCTGAGTTCATACAGAGGCATTTACTCAGAGAGGCAGTGGGGACTTGCTGAGTTCACACAAAGTTACTTACTCCGGGGGGCAGCGGGGACTTGCTGAGTTCACACAAAGTCACTTACTCAGGGGGGTATTTGGGACCTGTGAGTTCACACTAAGTCACTTACTCAGGGAGGCAATGGGAACTTGCTGAGTTCACACAAAGTCACTTAATCAGAGAGGCAGTGGAGACTTGCTGAGTTCACACATAGTTAATCAGAGAGGCACAGTCTGAGTTCACACAAAGTCAACTACTCAGGGGGGCAGCGGGGACTTGCTGAGTTCACACAAAGCCACTTACTCAGAGAGGCAGCGGGGACTTGCTGAGTTCACACAAAGTCACTTACTCAGGGGGGTATTTGGGACCTGTGAGTTCACACTAAGTCACTTACTCAGGGAGGCAATGGGAACTTGCTGAGTTCATACAGAGGCATTTACTCAGAGAGGCAGTGGGGACTTGCTGAGTTCACACAAAGTTACTTACTCCGGGGGGTAGTGGGGACTTGCTGAGTTCAGACGGAGTCACTTACTTAGAAAGGCAGTAGGGACTTGCTGAGTTCACACAAAGTCACTTACTCAGGGAGGCGGTGGGGACTTGGTGAGTTCACACTAAGTCAGTTACTCAGGGAGGCAGTGGGGACGTGTTGAGCTCACACAAAGCCACTTACTCAGAGGGGCAGCGGGGACTTGCTGAGTTCACACAAAGCCACTTACTCAGAGAGGCAGCGGGGACTTGCTGAGTTCACACAAAGTCACTTACTCAGGGGGGCAGCGGGGACTTGCTGAGTTCACACAAAGTCACTCAGGGGGGTAGTGGGGACTTGCTGAGTTCACACAAAGTTACTCAGGGGGGTAGTGGGGACTTGCTGAGTTCACACGGAGTCACTTACTTAGAAAGGCAGTAGGGACTTGCTGAGTTCACACAAAGTTACTCAGGGGGGTAGTGGGGACTTGCTGAGTTCACACGGAGTCACTTACTTAGAAAGGCAGTAGGGACTTGCTGAGTTCACACAAAGTCACTTACTCAGGGGGGTAGTGGGGACTTGCATAGTTCACACAAATTCACTTTCTCAGAAAGTCAGTGGGGACTTGCTGAGTTCACACAAAGTCACTTACTCAGGGAGGCAGTGGGTACCTGTCGAGTTCACACTAAGTCACTTACTCAGGGAGGCGGTGGGGACTTGCTGAGTTCACACAAAGTCACTTACTCAGGGAGGCAGTGGGGACCTGTCGAGTTCACACTAAGTCACTTACTCAGGGAGGCGGTGGGGACTTGCTGAGTTCACACAAAGTTACTTACTCGGAGAGGCAGTGGGGACTTGTTGAGTTCACACAAGTCACTTAATCAGAGAGGCAGTGGAGACTTGCTGACTTCACACTAAAGGCCTCATCACGAGTTTGGCGGTAACCCTTAAATGCGGCGGTAGCGCTATTACCGCCGCATTTAAGAATCCACCAAATCACAGGTTTGGCAGATTCCCCCCAGCTCTGAGCTGGGGGGAAATCCGCCAATATTTCGCACTCTTACCGCCGGCGGGAAATCCACCGGTGGTAAGAGCGCGAAAATTCCCCATTGAGCCCAATGGGGAATTCCTGAATGGGCTCAGTGGGGAATGGGCAATACCCGTTCTACACAAACCCGTGATCCGGCGCTATTAGCGCCGGGGGGTTTGGCGGTAGGGCTATTAACGCCGGTGCTAATAGCGCCGGCGTTACCGCCCAACTCGTGATGAGGCCCTAAGTCTCTTACTCAGTGAGGCAGCAGGGACTTGCTGAGTTCAATGTTTTAGAGTTAACTTTGCGTCCTATGAAACGAAAATCTATTTTCTGGTGACTAGGCTTCTATGAAAATGTTATTTGTTTGCTCCGTACACTGTTGCTGTTTTTAATTAAAACCTCAATCTATTTTGTAAGATTTATACCCAGCCCTCCTCCTTAAATGAGCCTTTTCAAGGAAAGCCTGCAGCACAGTTCCCTATGATGGACTCTGGCGCACCATCATTGATAATGTATTAGTTAATTAAAGAGAAACCGCTGCAGAATGAGTCAGTTCCGTGCCATGGGCTGGCGGCGCCCCTGCCACTGACTCCTGTCCTCGGCGCTCCTGCGATTCCAACCTCCCTGGCAATGGACAGGGCAGAGCCCGTAACGCACCCCCGAGTTCGATTGATCAGCTTTCCTTCACTGGTCGGTGGCTGCGTTCCACCAGGAAGCCGCTGCAGGGTGCATCAAGCCGGTTCAAGTCCACCACCAAGGGCGGGCAACTATGCAGGAGAAACTGACTTACGGCGCAACCGCAAGAAGAGGCCGGCCACAGACTGTGTGGCAAGGTCACAATGCAGAGAGGTCCCTCAGGCAGGGCCAACTCCTTGATGGGTCTGGTGCAATATCACTGTCTTAAGCAGGTTGGGCATTGGAATGTGGTCTCTCTGGACTCTTAGCTCAGAGGGCACCTATTGTATTCATGTATTGTGTGTTTGTAATACGCCTATACACAATGGGCCCGGATCATGGCATGTCTTACACGGTTCAAAGTGTCTTTGCACTGATGAAAAGAGTGTTTGCACAGTCGACATAAAACCCTGATTCATGGAACTGTGCAAAGTGTATGTTTGCCGTGCAAAGTCCGTGCAAAGTCATGTTGTATTGCAAAAATGACTATGCACTGACTTTGCACTGCAAAAATACACTCTGCACGGTTCCATGAATCAGAGTATGTGTTGGCAGTGCAACGTCACTTTGAACCGTGCAAACAACTCCATGAATCCGGCCCACTGTCTGTCCAAGGAGTAAACCTATGCGCTTCCAGATGGAGCGACCCTTATGTGGTAGGCGGGGAGGGGCCCATTTTCAAATGTGGAACCCACATGAGAACTATTAGGATCCTGCCTGTTGACTGGTCAATTAATGTCATTAACTATAAACCATGTAACACAGTTTGTGGATTGTCTATTGAATCCTGATATGTTATTTTGTGTCAAGTTATATAACGCTATGCTGTGAGATTATATGTTATGTTATGCCATGTTGTGCCATCCCATGCTTTCCATGTTACTTTATGGCATGACATGTTATGACATATGCCATTATGGTATGCACATTTATGCTACGATGCTGTAAGCCTTATTATGCAATGTTATATTGTGTGCTAAATTGACAGGAAATGTATCAGAAACCAACATGTATTTCTAAAACACTGTGGCATAGCTTCCCAGTTGTGAGCATGTTCGTGTACTTTACTTAGCTCAGTAGGAAAACACTGAGGATTTTTTCTCCATTTCCCAGAATGCAGCAGAATGTCCCTTCCTTCAGAGACGGTCCTTTTTCTTGTTTTGTAACTCATGTTCCCACAATCCACCTTGTTCCACATTCTCTTCAACACACGTATTTTGGTCGCTTAGGTACCTTTACTGCTCTTCCCAGAGATCAGTGTCAAGTGCCAGTTTCCTCAGGATTTTAGGTCATTTTTCCATCTTTCCCAGGATGCATTATCAAGTTTACTTTTCCCGTACGATAGGTGTCACTCAAACAATTGTGCAGCCTCCTCATGTAAACTGCCAAAAAGCAAACAAAATGGGGGCGGCAAACAAAACCAAAGCTCTGCTTCGGAGTATAGAGTCTCTGTTTCTGCAACATTTGTGCAGGCCCTTGTTTCTGAAACACAGTGTTGTATTCCTCATTGGCTGCATAGATACAGGCCCTGCCTCATTCCCAACCATTGTTAGTAATTTCGAATACTTGGCCCATTCTTTCAGGCAGTCATCATTCTTGATTTGAACTACCTGGACTAGTGCGGTCATCAATACATGTGCACCGCATGCTTGCATTCCGTCACTGCATTCTGTGCTGGTTGCTACTCGTCAATATACTAAGAGCTTAGGTCTCTCCCCCCATTCCTGGCAATCCTGGCGTTTCCAATGCGTCTGCTCAACCCAGTCTCTTTTGTTCAACAAACGTTATCTGGTCTCCAGCCACACCCCTGAGGGAATACATGAGCATTCTGCTGTTCAGGTCTGTGTCTTTCTCCATTTTCTGCATTTGAATGTTTTCAATTTCATATGGGAATGTCTTGCTCAAACTCCATCGTAGGGTAGCCCATCTTCCTTCAAATTGTCCTCTTGTTGTGCTTGCTGCTAGATGGCTGAGGCACCACATCCTGTGCAGGTATTTCTCTTGCAATAAATGTTCTAGCTGTGCTCATAGTATTAGGGATGAGAGAACATACCTAGCAGTTTCATCTGAAGTTCTCCCCACTTCCTCCATGTGCTGATACTACATGTTATTCTTTAAATGGGCTGAATTATCAAGGTATGCATTTATAGCCTCATGATCTTCCTCAGCATCCCTCTTAAGACTCGTAATTTGTTTGGAAATATGAGGGAAAATATCACTTGTGATTTTGTTAGGGATAGAAATAGATGTCTCATTGCTCAATATTTAATCTGCATTATTGATCATGATTTGGCGAAATGCCCTAATAAGAAGGAAGAAAAGGCAAATCCGTGTACAAAATGAGGTTACCAGAAGTATTCCAAATAAACCTATCCATCTTCTCGCTGGCAGTGTGTCTCTTAGAACTTTGAAATGTCCTATTTTTTTTAATCATTTTATTTTTATCAACGTGTAATTTGTGTCACTTTTATAAACCACACTTTTTATAATGACAATTGTAAAATGATCGCAATAATGATCCTGAAAATAATAAAACAGTTTTTAGGATTTCCCAACAAATGTGACAATATCAACGTGTTGCTTCCCCAGAGCTGGGTAATACCGAAGCATGTCAGTAAAAACAGCATACAGAAATGTCTGAAACCTTGTTGTCATAAGCAACATAAAGTGTCATGTGCAAACTCTGAGTTTCATTTCCAATGCATTGTCCTAACTTGAATTGCCCTGGAACTGCTTCAAAGTTCATTGCCCTTCAAATTTGGGAGTAGCTGAAAGTTCCAATTTTCTTTATTTCAACGAGTCTTTGTTTTGGCTCTTGGTAGCCGATCTCATCTTCACCCATGGAACTTCTCCTCTTGCTTCACTGCCAATGGGTGCAGGGGGGGTCATTAATTAAAGCAAACTGCCTTCAAATAGTATTATGTATCAAAAGTCAGGAACCTGTGGACTACCACCCTAGCCTTATTCTGTTAGGTGAAATCTTTCTGAGCAGAATGGTTGCCGGAGGACTGAGGTTATGTATGTATTTAATAATGTATTTCTTAGACATCACCATGCCACACTCAGACCTAGCTTATGAGGTGAAAGCTTTGCTTTGAAACAAGCCTCACCTTCCTGTAATTCCACTGGCCCTGCTCAATGACGCATATATTTATTTATTATTTAAAGACTTGTGTAGGGCAAACTATTGCCGTAAGGCCGCTAGGTGCTACCATAGTGGCAGCGAATACAGAACCTCTACATGTGAGAAAAGAACAAGTTGGAAAGTCAGAACAGATAGGTTTTCAGTGCCCTGCGAAAAAGATAAAATACTCTTCAATAGTTCACAGTGAAGGGGTGAGTGCATTCAAAAGTCTGGGGGCAAAACTGAAAATGCCCGACCCCCAAGCCGGGCCCGCTGGAACCTTGCAACTTCCAAAAGCAGCTGTGATGCAGGTTGGACATTAACATTTAGTCTTCTTCCTGAGGTACTCATGACCAGAATTATGAGTAGCTCGATGAGTGACGCAGAGCGCCTTCAACTCTATCCTTGACGCCATTGGGAGCCAGTGAAGACATCATAAGATCTCTGAGAACGGGGTCATCCAAAGCACCCTCCGCACCAGTCTTCCTGTTGCATTCTGGAGCACCTGCATCTGCTAGATTTGGTATTTAGGTTGTCCCTAAGAAATACCATTACAGTAATTCAAGGACCCCATAATAGTGGATGTAGCCATCATAGTCTGACTTTCCGGGGGGAGCATAGGGAGAACTTTCCTCAATATTTTGAGCTTCTCAAAGCCTGCACTACTTATTGCCAAGATTTTTGCTTCTCGTGAGCCATTAGGGGGTAGCTTCAACCCTAAACTCTTGACAAATGAGCAGGCAGCAGGGCAAAGTCCTATAGAGTCGGGCCAGTATATGGCATTCCAAAGGTTATCCCCATTATGCATGCCAAACACCTGGACCTTTGGCTGCCATTTAGTTTTAACCAATTCCCTGCCATCTATTTACTGATTTTGTCCAAGCAGTCCCGAAGTTTTCTGGGAGGATCACTTAGAGGGGAGTCCAGCCAAAACACTAACTGAGTGTCCTCAACTTAGGGTTAAAAAAGGACTCCACTCTCAGCAACAAGAGTGGCAAGAAGGCGCACATACGGCTTAAAAAGAAGGTTGGAGAGGGCCGAACCTTGGGAAACCCCACAGGTCAGACCTAGAGTGGGCAAAAAACATTCCTGAAACGAGATAGTCTGAGACCTGCCCTCAAGAAATTATCTAAACCACGTCAACGGGGAGCCTACCTCCCCAGCTTGTTTCAGTCGAGTTGGTAAAATGTCATGATCCACTGTGTCGAAAGCCCCAGAGAGATAAAGGAGAGTAAGAATTCCAGACTCTGCATGGTCTTGAAGAAGAGATAAGTCACCCAGTAGTGAAATCTTAACAGAATCCTTTCCCATAGAGCGACGGAAACCGGACTGAAATGGATGTGGGCCATCATTGTCTTCCAGGAAACTTAAAAATTGAGGAGTGATAACTTCCTCCATCAGTTTTCTGATAGCAGGAAGGAGAGAGATGGGACAGTAATTAGCAACCTCAGGGTTTCTGAATTAGCTTTTTTCAAGGGGGTGCCACATCGGCATGGTTCAAAGAAGCAGGAATAGTCCCCGTAGCGAATGAGTACTGAAGGGCGTCAGTGACCATAGAGATGGCCATTTGCAGGAGAGCTTTATGATATGAAGCGGAACTGTGTCGTGGTGTGAGGCCGATTTGAAGCCATGTAATGCTCGCATTACAAAGCACAGAAAAAGCATGCCTCCCAACCTTCACTCCCACTAAAATGATATCATCGTCTGACGGACTCCTATCGCTTTCTCTTTATCCATCCCCCTGCACCTTTTTCTGCTTTTCCACAGACTAAGGACTGGAGACACCCTTGCAGGGTCACAATCTGCTACCTCTCAGACAACGACAGGCGCTCTACGATGGAGATGGCCGCAGTATAACATTCACTAAACATAACATGCCAGCTGAAAGTCCTACTTCTATGTTCCGGGTGGCAAAACATACAGGTTCTTTGGTGGTCTAATGTTGTTTTAGATATTCACAAGCAAAGCACCAACTACCTGACGACTCCACACTAAGGAGAAGTTTTAGCTTATCAAACAAACTCTTTTTTTAATACAAAATGTGTTTAATGTAGTCTATAAATACATGTTTGGTACACTCATTATTCTCCTTACTAAGCAACTTCATAAGAGTCAGTGGATATGCGATATTCAGGGCTACATAGAGTTTTCCACACTTTTAAAGCTACATGAATTCATGACACTCTACAGTAAAAATAGTGTGTCAATCATTGCCTCAATCAAAAAGATTCATTGAATCAATATCATAATTAATTTGTTCAAATTGAATTTGGTGACTGATTAATTTCTTCAGTGATCAATAAATAGAGCACTTCCAATTAGAAAATGACAATACCAATAATTCACAAAATCGATCATAATAAAGAGAAAAAAAGTGAACATAAGCGTAATCTGAATACATTTGAAAGGCTGCACTCTTCTGGACACATTCCCATTGACTTCTGATTTCAACCGGCCAGAAGTATAAAAACACACTTTTATTTAGCATGCAATTAAATAGATATTGACCCTAAATAACACATAGAATGTCCACCTTTCTTCACCTCCATGGACAGGTTGTCAACAAGTGGTTGGTCTTTCAGATGCAACAATACACAATAAACAGACTCTGCGGATGAAACTCAGTCAACAGCCATGACAGACTTCACTCCACCGCCTCCAACCAATTTATTTTAGTTTTTTATTATTTATTTGTTCTGCAGTTAAATTTACTACACGTTTCAGGAGGCTATTAATTCAAGTCGCCATTAACCTTGTAATAACTAATTATAATAATATACGTAATTAATCGGGACATGTCAGCGGATTAGTTCATTTAGTGTGGCAGGAGCTCGGCCGCCACCTTGCACCAGACACCGCTCTGCGGTGGCGCTTTCCTGGCCTAGATCATGCATAAGTGCTTTGCCTTCTCTCATAGAGACACCAGGGCGCAGATGGGGGCGGGGGAGCTTGAAGGCAGGCCTTGATGTCTCTGCAGATAATTAGCAGAATTTTAGAACTGATCTCGAGAAAGGGGGTGATTCAGCAAAGGACCCTGGGGCCCCCAGGGCTCCATCTTGTCGCCCTATTTAGAACAGAGCAGAGATGATGAACGGCGGGTCCAGGTAGACAGGTGTAGATGTATGCAGGCGATGGAGTGAGCCTACATTTAATAAAAAGGCTAAAGCATGAGTCAGCTGTGTGCCAGGGAGTGAGCCGGCAGAGGTAAGTACACACTGGAGCCATTGTTGACAAGTTGGTGCCATTTGCAAAACAGGATTCTTTCAGCTTCGGGCCATTGGCAAGGTTTTACCTGTTCTCCCTGTTCATTTTAGGCCGTTAGTCACAGCTTCCTTAGTTTTAAGTCGGCTGGACTACTGCAACTCTCTTTTTCCATCGTGTATAACTCCTTCAGAACTTTGCTGCTCGTATTTGCACCGACAGTCCATATGGTGGCCATATGTATCCTGTCCTTCACTCTTTACATTGGCTCCGGGTCCTTCAGAGGGTCCGATTCAAATCTACGGTGAGGGTGCATCAGGCTGCTTATGGCTCTGGTGCAGAGGATCTCCAGGAGATGATTAGTCCTTATATAACCGCTCGCGAATTCCGATCTAATGTCGCTCGTCTGCTGGTGGCTCCTTGCTATCTGCATGCACGATCCGTTTACCTCTGGTTTCCTCTTAGCGCCAAGATGCTTCAGCGTGCGTGCGCTTCATAAAATTCATTAACATAGCATTGTGTGAATTCAATCATGACCTAGGCAAGCAGGGTGGTCATGGGAGCAGAGAAGGAGATTCCGGAAAACATGAGGGCAGCCATGTTTATTCCGCGAGAGGCCCATGAACTAGAGGTGAGGAAAGCAGGTGACTTGAATTAAAGATATCCAAGGTTTCTCTTCTGGAGTTTGTGTGTATGAGCGTGGGTTCACTTAGATCCATACACAGTGTCTGGAGTCTTCCTTAGGTTGTGCATTAGTTCCTTTGAAAGGTGTTTGCTTGGTCTTGATGTAGCTCAAGTTTTCAATAGTGAAATCATTCAGGATTTAGCAAAAGGTATTATAGTAAATTGAGTTACCTCTCAGTTTTCTGCAGGCCATTTTGCATGCGTTGGTTACTGGAGTGGTGTCTTGGGTGTCCCTCAGCCAATAAGAATTTGTGGAATGAGGTTTACAGTCTTTATTAGCAATGTCCACCGTCCCCTTCAGAGGTGCTATTAGCAGCCATGTCCACCGTCCCTTCCAGTGGTGATATTAGCAACCATGTCAGGAGTCCCCTTCAGAGGTGAACCATGTCCGCCGTCCCCTTCAGAGGTGCTATTAGCAACCATGTCCGCTGTCCCCTTCAGAGGTGCTATTAGCAACCATGTCCGCTGTCCCCTTCAGAAGTGCTATTAGCAGCCATGTCCACCGTCCCTTCCAGTGGTGATATTAGCAACCATGTCCGCAGACCCTTCAGAGGTGAACCATGTCTGCCGTCCCCTTCAGAGGTGCTATTAGCAACCATGTCCGACGGCCTCTTCAGAGGTGCTATTAGCGACCATGTCAACCGTTGCCTTGAGAGGTGCTATGAGCAGCCATGTCCCATCCCCTTGAGAGGTGCTATTAGCAACCATGTCTGCCGTCACCTTCAAAGGTGCTATTCGCAACCACGTGGCCGTCCCCTTGAGAGGTGCCATTAGCAACCATGTCCCCCGTCCCCTTGAGAGGTGCTATTAGTAACCATGTCCGACATTCTCTTGAGAGGTGCTATTAGCAACCATGTCCCCTGTCCCCTTGAGAGATGCTATTAGCAACCAATGTCCACCGCCCCTTCAGTGGTGGTATTAGCAACCATGTCTGCCGTCCCCTTCGGAGGTGCTATTAGCAACCATGTCCAGCGTCCCCTTCAGAGGTGCTATTAGCAACCATGTACGCATCCCCTTCAGAGGTGCTATTCGCAACCACGTGACCGTCCCCTTGAGAGGTGCTATTAGCAACCATGTCCCCCGTCTTCTTGAGAGGTGCTATTAGCAACCAATGTCCACAGCCCCTTCAGTGGTGGTATTAGCAACCCTGTCCCCCATCCCCTTCAAAGGTACTATTAGCAACCATGTCCCCCGTCCCCTTCAGTGGTGCTATTAGCAACCCTGTCCGCCATCCCCTTCAGAGGTGCTATTAGCAACCATGTCCCCCGTCCCCTTCAGTGGTGCTATTAGCAACCATGTCCGCCGTCCCCTTCAGAGGTGCTATTAGCAACCAATTTCCACTGACCCTTCAGTGATGGTATTAGTAACCATGTCCACAATCCTCTTGAGAGGTACTATTAGCAACCAATGCCCACCGCCCCTTCAGTGGTGATATTAGCAACCATGTCCCCCGTCCCCTTCAGTGGTGCTATTAGCAGTCATGTCCACTGTACCCTTCAGAGGTGCTATTAGCAACCATGTCTACTGTCCCCTTCAGAGGAGCTATTAGCAGCCATGTCCACTGTCCCCTTGAGAGGAGCTATTAGCAACCATGTCTACCGTCCCCTTCAGAGGAGCTATTAGCAGCCATGTCCACTGTCCCCTTCAGAGGAGCTATTAGCAGCCATGTCCACTGTCCCCTTCAGAGGAGCTATTAGCAACCATGTCTACCGTCCCCTTCAGAGGAGCTATTAGCAGCCATGTCCACTGTCCCCTTCAGAGGAGCTATTAGCAGCCATGTCCACTGTCCCCTTCAGAGGAGCTATTAGCAACCATGTCTACCGTCCCCTTCAGAGGAGCTATTAGCAGCCATGTCCACTGTCCCCTTCAGAGGAGCTATTAGCAGCCATGTCCACTGTCCCCTTCAGAGGAGCTATTAGCAACCATGTCTACCGCCCCATTTAGAGGAGCTATTAGCAGCCATGTCCACTGTCCCCTTCAGAGGAGCTATTAGCAGCCATGTCCACTGTCCCCTTCAGAGGTGCTATTAGCAATCCTGTCTGCCGTCCCCTTCAGAGCAGCTATTAGGAACCAGGTCCACCGTCCTCTTCAGGGGTGAAGCAAGGAACTCAGGGTGATATTAGCTTGTATTGTGCTCACATGCCAAATAATTAAATTAGCACTACCTCACTCTGGTCACATCTCCCCCTGATCTACCACACCTCACACCCCTTTCCAGAATGTCCTTCTTGGCAGGAATTCATTCATCTTGAATATCATGGCACCCGACCGCAAGCATCTTTTCATCAAAGAAAACAGACTTTGCATTTTGCCCTGTGCCCTCAGCGTGCACAGAAGCCAATCAGAATGCTTGGAACTGGCGCTACCCCTGCCTTTATAAACCCATGTTCTGAGCAGTGTGATGGTTTCTCACTCTTGCACCTCCAATGCTCCACCTAGGTGCACGTGCAATTTATTGTAATTAAATATTTTGGAAACAGTGTTTTTCTCTCGTTTCCTCCTTGTATGCCACTCCTGTGTACACTTGGCCTAGGGGGAGGTTAACATTCAGTATAGCCCACAGCTGCGGGTATCATTTCTAAATTATATACCTGCAATTTTCGAGAAACCTGAGGGCTGTACAAGCCCAAAACACACTCTTGAACTCTCTCTATACCATTGTGATCCTTTGATCACCGTTGGCAGCTCTATAGAACCTTTCGTACACCCCTTTGCAGCTTCTTTAATCTTTCATAACCCCTATAAAACTGTTTTACAGTGCTCTCGAACCCTACCTACACTCGGTTGATACTGATGTGCAGCTCTCTTGAATCCTCAGTAGACTCTTTTGATCATGTCTGCAGCTCTCTTCCACCGTCCCTACACCCCTTTCATCCTGTTCTGCAGCTCTTTTGAACCACCTGCACACCCCTTTGTTCCTGGTGCTACAGATCTTGTGAATGCACCAAACCCCTTTGATCCTATTCTGTAGTTCACTTGAAACCTCCTCACATCTCTTTGATCCTGTTCTGCATTTCTCTTGCATCCTCACCATCACCCCTTGGGCCCTGATCTCCAGCTCTCTTTTTAGCCCCCCTCACATCCCTTGATCCTTTTTGCAGCTCTCTTGAACTCTCCCTGCACCATTTTCATCCTGTTCTGCAGCTCTCTTGAACACCCTGTATGCCCTTTTGACCCAGTTCTGCAGTTCTCATGAATCCTCTGCACACCCCTTTGATCATGTTTGTCACTTCTCTTGCATCCTCCACACACCGTGTGAGTGTGCTCTGCAGGTCTCTTGAACCCAAACTACACCCCTTTGATCCTGTTCTGTAGTTCTCTTGAACTCACAATACACCCTTGCAACTCTGTCCTTCAGTTCTCTTGAACCCTCTCTGCACACATTTTCTCCTATTCTGCAGCTCCCTTGAACTCTCCCTACAGCCCTTTGATCATGTTCTCCAGTTGTCCTGAACCCTCCACACACCCTTGTGGTCCAGTGCTCCAATTCTCTTGCACCCTCCACAACACCCCTTTGATCCTGTTCTCTAGCTCTCTTGAGGCTCTGCACACCCATTTGATCCTGTTCTCCTGAACCGTCCACACACCCTTGTGATTCTGTTCTCCAGCTCACTTGAGCGCTCCACACACCTCTTTACCTATTTGTTCCTGTTCTCCAGCTCTCTTGAGACCTCCACACGCCCCTTTGACCCTGTTCTCCAGCTCTCTTGAGCCCTCGGCAAACCCCTTTGATCATTGGGAGGATAGCTCAGGTGCAACATTGCAACATGCTCGTCTTGGAAGCAAGACGGTGCAGAGCATCACAGGTTCGATTGCCGGGTCCACACTTAGAAACCTCTGTTATAAAGAGTATTATAAATAACCAATTATAATTATGTTCTCCAGCTCTCTTGAGCTCTCCACACACCCCTTTGATCCTATTCTCCAACTCTCTTGATCCCCCCCGCAAACCCCTTTGATCCTGCTCTAAAGCTCACGCATCTCCTAAGGCCCCAAAATGCCACTGCTGTAGCCACAGTGCCTTACCATAACGTAGGGAGTGCATTTACATTGCTTTGCCTAATCAGTGCTCTACTCTGTCTCCCAGGCCACAGTCTGTCAATATATGCTGCTCCCTACAGCTTCTGCAGGGAATAGACATAGAAAAGGGGCTTCTCCATTTAAGGGTTGGTGTTTTCATTTGGTACCCATCTTTGAATGGTTGTCTGAGAGTGTAGGCAAAACACCAGCATATTCTCACACTGAACACCATGCCTGCACTTACATTTTATCATGCTAATATATTTCCTGCAAGTCACCCGGCTGCTAATGTTCTCATTGTGGCAGCTAATCACCTTATTGCGTGCAGATTTGGGAAGGACCCACATTAAATGCCCTGACCAGTATTAGGCCTCTAAATTGTGTGGGGGGTGGCGGGGGGGGTCAGTCCAGACATCAACCAAGAATGGAACATGTTCGAATCCTATTTGCTGAGGATTTGCTGAGAAAAGACAAGGGGGGTCATTACGACCCTGGCGCTAAGGGATTACCGGTACCGGTAAGGGTACCGGTACCAGTAATCCCTTAGCGCCCAATTCCCATAACGGCGGCTGGAACCGGCCGTTATTGCATGGGCCCGCAAAGGGACCCTGGCGATAATTACGGTACTGCAATTTGCGGTACCGTAATTACTGCCTTTCCCCATTCCCGTTATCCCCTATGGGGCAAAAATGGGAATGGGGAAGGGCCATGGTGAAATGGGTAAGTAACGCCCTGCCAACCTTGGAATGGGGTGGTACTTCCCCATTGCACCATGGCGGACTCGTTACAATACCGGCAGCAACCATGGTGCTAATAGCGCCATGGTTTAGCGCCGGTGTTGTAATGATGGCCATGCTGTCTTTTGATTGGGTAAGATCTGTCACTTAGTGGGCCATCTGGGTACAGGTACCAACCAGAGTGAGTTTTAAAATACAAATTCTAGAACTGACGAAGGCCCTGGATGATTCTCGATACGTAGACCCTTGTGAAGGGAGATGCTGTGGGGGCCAGTGGTACTACAATGGGAGTCACAGGAATGTTGTCTATAGTTCCGGCTATACATGCAGGCATGGTCACGTGACATGCAGCCCAATGATGGCTCAATACTAAAGGGTCGAGTATTGAATAGGTCGGGCGTTGTGATGCGCTTTCCCCTGGTCCTGCCTGTCCTGCTCACACGAGGATTCTTGGATGTTCTATGTATGGAATGCTGTGTCTGGGTGGCCTGCTGGCTGTTCAGCTGGAGACCAGGTTGCTGGAGTGAGAGTCTGCCTGTGGGTGCTCCTTACCTATGTGTGCGCGTGTCCTGTGATATTTGCGTGACTTGACAATCCTGATTCTGTGACTGTTGAATAAAGAAGCGTTCCTTGTCTACGTGTGGCTTCCCGCCCATCTTGTAAAGGGCACAACACAGCTTTGCTGACGATAAAACCTACAACAACCTTACTACTTCCTGTGCTGTGGTTGTGTGCATCTTCACCCCAGGTCAGAGGCTATTTCGTTTCACAAAGATGCTAAGCATTGGAGCAGTTGGGTCTTTGGCTTCATGATAGGGTGCCTGTTGATGTGGCTGGGCAGGCTTTCGCCCTCTGCCCTGTACATGTGCTGCCATCATGTTGATGATTGTTTAAATGTAAATTAATTCACTGTATGTACACCGTTCTTTGCGGTGAGAAATCTGGCAGGCTCTTGCCATCACACCCGTTGATGCCTGAGCCACTGGCTGGGTGTCACAGCAGAGTGATACCTTCTGCCTCAAAGTGGGAGGGCTTCAGCCGTCCCTAGCAAGGGCTTGCCGCCACCCTTCTGTACATGCAGGACAGCATGGACACGCACCATAGTAGATGGTTCAGTACGCGGAGGAGCACCAGGGCGGAGACGTCCGGGTTCCGTACATTGGGATGGGGCTTTGCATTCCCAGTGGAACATTGTTCTACACTTTGGGAGACCTCTGTGTAGTGAGCAGGGAATTGGTATCTGCTGGTACTTAGGTGTTATGGCCGGTGAAGCAGATTACTCCTGCCAGTATCCTCCACCTGCCGCGACTCAGGGGCCCGGTCGCGGGGCACAACAGACACATGGCCCATAAATATAACATGAGACCAGTTAGTGCCATATGCTCCTTCACTCCTCAAGTGATATTTCCTTTCTGCTTGACAGCCCAAGTGCCTCATCTCCTCTGCTCCAAATGTACAATCCTTGTAGTGTTCAGGTCACACTTTTGGAAGCTGTGTTGTGAGGCTTGGAAGTTATCTAACGTATGCTAGGCTAGTTGTGCTTGAAGTGGCCTCTGTTACAGTGGTTATGTGCAAACACGCACTGTGTTATCATTGTTAATATGACTGTGTTACACATCGTGCTTAATGACCATTGACCAGGTGTTTTGTGGGACTATGGACTTCATAGGCTCTGATTGCATGTAGCTACAACTGCCTTTTCCCAATGTCACCCTGGTGGGTTGGTGGGACAGCATTCTTATATAATGTCCCGGAATTGGGTGACTGACCTCTGCATACCTGGGATTGTGCCTTACCAAACCACGGGTCCAGGGATAGGGTGTGTCTCCTGTGAATTCCATAGATTGTTGCTTGCCTCCTTGACACGGCGCTATTACTTGGAGACTATGCACTGCCTCTGACCGCTCTCTTGTGTGCGTGTGAGTTGGGTGTTTTTGCATTCCTCCTGCAGTTCAGGGAGTGCAGCATGCCACTTGGTCACGTGAGGTTTACTGTTGCTTGCACCGTGGATGTATGCAGATTGTGGTGTTCTGGTAATTGTGGTGCGGCATCCGCAGTGCAGTTGGTTGTCATGTTTCCAAGGGTCAGGTGCTGCCTAAATGATTTTCCGTGTATGTGGCATGCTTGCTGTCTGTCTATTGGTTTCCTGACAGCAAGTAGTTGTTGTGTAGGTGGTTCTTTGAGTATTGCTTTGCTTTGACAGGGTGGTATTACTTTGATTTGAGTCTCGCCACCCTCTGGCCTTTATCGTTTTTGTTTTTGTTTTGGTGTGACCGGTGGCAGGGTGTGGTGTTCGACCCACTATCCTGTATGGTTTGCGTTCTGTATGGCAAGGGAGGACACTATGAGAGATGCACTCATGGGTGGTGTGAAGCTCATTTCTTCGATGTGCATGGCCCAAAGACGGTGAAGCTGAATAACACCCCAGAGTGTGCACTGGAGGAAGTTGATTTGGGACCTTTGATTCATTCATCTAGAGGGGTGTTACTTAAATTAGTTTGTTGGGTGTCTGTGAGTGTACGTTCTTGTACTGTGCTACCACGTGCTTGTGTTAGTTCCTTTTCAGTTTGCTTCAATTGTCTGAGTACTCAAATGGGAGTGATGTGTCGTGATGTCCTATCTTCTTGCTCTGGCTTCCATGCTTGCATGGTAATGTCACACATGTCCTAGGTGTGGCATGGCAGGAATGGGTGCCCCACTGGGGGTTGTTAGAATGACAGCTGAAGAGAGTGAGTGGCCCTTAACTTAGAGAGTGTTTTGTGACATTGTCGGGACTATACTATCCTTATCCTGGAATTGATTCATAGACAACCTTTCAGTTACTACATGTAGATCCTGGTCATCATGTGAAGGACATTGCACATCATGTGGCCAATCAGAGGAACATGTAAATTGGGAGGTGCATTCATGAAAGTGGAGAGAAGCAGGCACGGTAGTCAAGAGAACAAAGGCACCAACACATGACAGGCTTGTGCTTTAGCCGGAACAAGCAGACACAGCTTATCCAGGTGCTTAAGTGAGAGGAGGAAAACCAGGGCTGGATTACAAGCCAAAGTAACATGTAGATGACCGGGACATGAAAAGTAGGATTGCTCAAACAGGTCACATTGATATTATCTACAGAAGGACATTAAGAATGGAGGCTGCGGGAAAAATGCAAGATGAACAAAAGGGGAAGATGGGAAAATAGTAAAGACTATTTTGGAAATGTAATTTTTGTGGATGTTGCAATGTTTGAGGTGGAATGGGTAGTGCAATCAGATAGAACTTATCCCAGAGAAATATAGGGGCCATACCCCTAAGAGCCGTGTTAGTCGTTCAATCCCTGAAAGACTTATTTGTCGCTCGACCCCTAAAAGCCATGTTTGTCGTTCGACCCCTAAGAGCCGTTTTAGTCGTTCAATCCCTGAAAGACTTTTAAGTCGGTCGACCCCTAAAAGCCATGTTTGTCGTTCGACCCCTAAGAGCTGTGTTAGTCGCTCAACCCCTAAGAGCCGTGTTAGTCACTCGAACCCTAAGAGCTGTGTTAGACGTTCGACCCTCAAGAGCCGCGTTAGTCGCTCAACACCCAAGAGCCATGTTAGTTGATCAACCCATAAGTGCCACGTTAGTCCCTCTTCCCGTAAGAGCTGTGTTTTTCTATCGGCTCCTAAGAGCCATGTTAGTCGCTCGACCTCAAAGAGCCGTGTTATTCACTTGATCCCTAAGAGCTGTGTTAGTCGCTTGGCTCCGAAGAGCTGTGTTAGTTGCTCAACAGACACAGTAAAGTCTATGGAAAGCAGACAAGGATGAGATAAGTCATTTTTCACAAAGGAGAACTGACAGGAAACTGCACGTACAGGCCGATCAGCTGCTTTTCTTTTTTTAAATGGATGTCATCAAGTTTAAATGGATGAATATCTTTACATCCTGAAAGTGTGTGTTACAAGATGAGTGGAAGCATTATTTCATGAGTGGAATATCATACAACATACATCAATTAGTGGCATTGTAATATAATAATATCATTATTATTATTGTTATTATTCATGTACATTTTTCTTAAATGTTGGTAGTAGTGGCAAAGATAGCAGTGGTAGTAGTAGGAGTGGTTGTCATAGTGATAGTGGTTGCAGAAGTACTTCATTACTACCACTTCTATAACTATGTCTCTAACTACAGTATCTGTAATACAAGTATTAGTAGTTGTTAATGGTATTATTATTCTTAGTATTATTATTCTTAATATTCATATTAGTGGCAGTAGTAGTAGCAGCAGTAGTAATATGCACAACAGTACTAGCATTAACACGTTTTGTGTAGTACTAGAAGTTGACATGTGTAAGAGTCGAAATATTAGTATAAACAGGTTTAGTATCAGCAGTAGAACACGTAGTATTAGTGGTACTAATACTAGCAGGAGTGGCAGTGTTACTATTCAAAGGTGTAGTGTTGTAGTAGCAATGAGACAACGTGGCAGTATTAGCATTAACAGGTTTAGTAGTCAGTGTGGTAGTAGCTGCTGTCTAAGACATAGTACTAGTAGTGATAGTAATAGTAACACGTGTGGCAGTATTAGTATTAACAGGTTTAGTAGTCAGTGTGGTAGTAGCAACAGCAGTAATAGAAGTCATAGCATTTGTAGTAGTAAGTGTGGCAGCATTAGAATTGACAGGTTTAGTAGTCATTGTAGTAGTAGCTGCAGTCTAAGACATAGTACTAGTAGTGATAGTAATAGTAACAAGTGTGGCAGTATTAGTATTAACAGGTTTAGTGGAGTAGTAGCACTGAGAACAAGTGGCAGTATTAGCATTAACAGGTTTAGTAGTCATTGTGGTCATAGCGCAGCAGTAATAGAAGTCATAGCATTAGTGGTAGTAATTGTAACAAGGGTGGCAGTATTATAATCAATAGGGTTATTAGCTATTGTAGTAGCAGCAGCAGTCATAGAAACAGTAGTATTAGTGGTAGTAATAGAAGCAAATGTAACAGTATTAATATTAACAGGTTTAGCAGTAATTGAAGTTATAGAAACATTAGTAGTAGTATTAGTAGCAAGAGGAGGATTATTGGTATTCACATGTTTAGTGCAGTAGTAGTAGCAGCGATGAGAAAGAGTGGCAACAGGTTTAGTAGTCATTGTGGTCGTAGCAGCAGCAGTAGTAGAAGTAGTAGCATTAGTGGTCATTATAGTAGCAAGTGTGGCAGGCTTATTATTACCAGGTTTAGTAGTAATTGAGGTAGTAGAATCATTAGTAGTAGTAGTAGTAGTAGTAGTAGTAGTAGTAGTAGTAGTAGTAGTAGTAGTAATAGTAGCAAGAGTGGCACTATTCGTATTAGCAGGTTTAGTGTAGTAGTAGTAGTAGCAGCAATGATAAAGAGTGGCAGTATTAACAATAACATGTTTATTAGTCATTGTGGTAGTAGCAGCAGCAGTAGTAGAAGTAGTAGCATTAGTGGTAGTAATAGTGGCAAGTGTGGCAGCATTAGTATTAACAGGTTTCATAGTAATTGAACTAGTAGAACATTAGTAGTAGTATTAGTAGTATTAGTAGTAGTAGTAGTAAGAGTGGCACAATTAGTATGAGCCGGTTTAGTAGTAATTGAAGTCATACAAGCTATAGTAGTAGTAGTATTAGTCGTTTTGGCAAGAGTGACGCTATTAGTATTAGCAGGTTTAGTGTAGTAGTAGTATCAGAAATGAGAGAGTGGCAGTATTAACATTAATAGGTTTAGTAGTAATTGTAGTAGTAGCAACATCAGTAGTAGAAGTAGTAGCATTAGTGGTAGTAATATTAGTAAGAGTGGCAGTGTTCGTATTAGCAGGTTTAGTACTAGTAGTAGCTGCTGCCAGAGCTGCAGGAGATGTATCAGTAGCAGGAGTATTGGTGATAACCATTAATGGTGTAGTAGTAATAGTCGTAGTTGTTGTTTCAAGTAGTACGGGAAGTTCTCTGATATTGCAGTTTAGAAGACAATTAAAGCCGCCACAATCCATAGAATTTGCCGAACACACCAGTAGACCGTTTCCCGCCATGCCCAGTGTGTATACAGGCTTACATGCCTTCGATGGGTCATTGGTTGGTAAATTGATTTTGCACTTCACGAGTAGGCGGCTGAGCAGAGTGTTTATGGTGACTCCCAGGAAATGGAGAAGCGCATGAAATTGAGACAGGGATCACGATGCACGTTGCCCTGTGCACTCCGGTGCCGATGTGCAGGCTCTTGCGGAGGGGTTGGATGTCAAGGAACATGGGCTAGCAGTCCATTCCTATGTTCATCTCGGCTATCGCAACCCGGGAAGTCGAACCAAACAAGCACAAGTTCTAGAAGCCAGAAGATTGATGCAGGAGATGCTGGTTGAGGCCTAATACCATCTACGATACTCCTCTGCAGAGCCTAACATTTACGGCACAGAACACCCTAGGAGTGGCATTGGGTGAACGTCGAGGTATCAGACATCACCAAACAGACGAGCAACCTTGGAGGTAGGCAGCAGTGTGATCTCAGCGTATCTAAACATTGTGCCAAAGTGCAGAGACGAGGTCAAACCAGAAGATGAAGGGAGATGTGGGAACACTTTACAGATCACAAGTCAAGATCCCCCTCACCCCTACAACCTGGGACAGACCTGGGGGCTACATTTTCAGGAGCATGAAGACAGGTTGGAGACAGTCCAGAGACTGGCGAACACAACAGTGCTGATTACAAATCAGAACTCCTATAAGAGGAGATGCGCGCGGGTTATGCCGCCATCTCAGAGGAGCGCAGGCATTTAGATAAGTTCATCAAAGCCTTCGGATTCCTACGGGGGCTGAACACTGAGCAGGTTCCAAGAATAAACGCTGCGCCCTTAAACACTAACGTGCAAGCGTCCCCCAAGAGGGCAGCTTTCCTTATTAGTGGGGACTCGAGCACAACGCTGCCTCTCCGAGTCTTGGAGCCTTTAAAGGGCATCGCTACCCAACGGCAGAGCTCCATACTGTTGCCCCCCCACTCTTACCCTTTCATTTGATGTGTCTCTGAGGCAAGAAGGGGGCCTCCGGCCTGATACACGTGAATTAGTTCTCACCACTCCACCAAACCATGATATTTTTGCCCTCTTTTCCTGGGGCCTTTCGCCAAGGCAGCTCAGCAATTATTTTACGCTTCCATAAGTTATGGGGGTGCAGAAAATACGCTTTTTTTCCGCGCAAGCAGCACTGCACCCTAAAGCATAAAAGAGGTTCTTTTGGGTGCGAGGTTCTTTTGGGTGCCATACCAGCCTGCTGCAGCAGAGTGGCTTTTTACAGCCATGGCCCGTTATTGCGTGATGCGGATTGCGCTGTACGCAACGCGCATCCTCGCGACGAGCTTCACGTGGTGTCCCCTTGTCCGCCATTGAGTTCCATGAGCTGACATGAGAAATTTAGCAGTTAGAAATCACATGGACTGCCAGCCAGGTAGCCCCCTGTTGGGCATGTTCCCAAATTGTTGACTTGTGTATTGGGGTGGGGGGTACAGGCTGAAAGTAACTGCAGTGCTTACCGGAGACACTGTCAATGCCCCCTCACTATAAGGACCAGAGAATTGGAAACTGGGAGACAAGAATGATGTTCTGGCCACCCTTCCCCCTCACATCCATTATTTCTAGTACCATCAATCCACCATGTAGATCTCACCGCAAACGATGCCGGTGCAGCCCCTCAGGTTCCACCGTGTTACTGCCCTGCGTGAGTGCGCATTATAGCAAGGACACGCATTGGCAGACGACGCAGAATGCAGACTGATTTGCATATGGTCTTTCTCTCATCTGTAATGGCTTGGCAGGCTGAGGGACGATGGTCTGGAGGGTTGCCCAAATCTATGCAACCCTACAGCCATCAACTCGTTTGTTTATCTTAAGTGACATGAGCCATGGAGACATGGGCCCACCAGTTCTGAACATCTCATACAATATTCATCTGCTTGGGAGCAATTAGGGGAATACACACTGAACAGGATGTGAAACACTTTGCGAGCCACCATTCCTGCATACTACAGACATATAGAAATGTATCTGAATGTATTGGTATGTGCACTTTTTTGACGAGCAGGGATGTCATTTCCGAAGAGATATGATTGATATGATTTGCAATAACACATTTACAGATGGCCGAAGCATTCCCACAAAGGTTGCCCGTGCAATAGTAGAATGATGAGAACAAGGAGTGAGCCAGTGTATGGTGACGTAAACATATTGGGACATGTGTCAGGGACAAAACAAAACAAACACAAACGAACCGTGTATGGGAAAACAGGTGACTTATAAAGGTCTCATTAACCTAAGGGGTCAAGTGTTTCAAACTAAAGTGGAGTACTGATTAAATATTCAAACCTTACATTATTGAGTGTTGCTGGAGTCAGTGCTTTGGTCCGGAAGGGAGGATGGGTGGGTGGTAAGCGGGAGCTCCCTCTTTAGCAAGTAAGTGAAGTGTATGCTAAGCTTTGTATATTATGTTGGCTGTTTTTTGTAGTCTGCTATTTGCATCCCGATTAAATGCAACAGGGTGCAGAGACTAGGAAACACGAGCGCTTTGAAACACGTTTCTGTGTATAGACGCTATATAAATATACAATACAAGAGAAGGAAGACAGATCCAGGTTTCACTCTTCAAGTCGCGTCCATAAGGTCAGGGTGTGTAACTATTTGCAAAAGAGTAATGCTGGTGGGAAGAAACGCTGCCTACCCCCGCCTGTAACACCCAGGGGGTGCCCCCTATGTTCACTGCTTCCCATATAGGGTTGCCTTCTAAAAATCCTATATGTACAGGCATACGTGTACATAGTCACTGGGGGGATATTTCCTTAGGGGTGCTCAATTCACTTATGCTCATGTTTTTCTGCTGTACTTCCTGGGTGTCCACGAGCTGCTAGAGTGGGCGGCTATTTCTGGAAGGCCTGCAAGGCAGTCTGTAGCTATGATATAAAGACACTTCAAGGCGATAGATATTGAGGTCCATCTGCCACCTGATTGGCTGCCAATGAATTTGGCTGAGAATTAGTCATTACATAATATGGTATCTGCAGAAATGATCAAATACAAAAAGACCTAATGAGAAATGACCACATTTTTTGGTCGCAATCATAAGGGATGTGTGTTCATTTTTATTAAAAATAGATGGAGGTGGGGTAAGGGGATAAGTTAAGGTAGGCAGAAGTGCGGGGCCGGGGGTGGCATTGCCCTCCCACATTATTAAATAAGAAATTAGTACAAAAACATGCGGTCATTTCTCAGTAGGTCATTTTTTCCTCTCTTTTCACAGTAATCCACATAATATATGTGATGCTGTGTTTCTCTTCTTTTTGGAATGTGCCCCTTTGGGCTGTGACCTCCACAAGCCACACATAAGGCCTCATTACACGGTAGG
Organism: Ambystoma mexicanum; assembly: GCF_040938575.1. Lineage (NCBI taxonomy): Eukaryota > Metazoa > Chordata > Amphibia > Caudata > Ambystomatidae > Ambystoma > Ambystoma mexicanum. Next base: position 65,066,150 of record NC_090934.1, read on the forward strand.
TGGTAAGGGTTAACGGTCACCGGTAATGGTACCGGTGACCGTTAACCCTTACCGCCTTACTACGAGGTCCCTTAGCGGGTTGGTACTTTAACGCCTTTTAGCAGGCCCAACCCGCTAAGGGACCTTGGTGCTAATTACGGCACTGCAATTTTGCGGTGCCGTAATTAGCACCTTCCCCATTCCCATAGAGCCCTATGGGGCAGAAATGGGAATGGGGAAGGGCAATGGTGGAAGGGGGAATTACCACCCCGCCAACCTTGGAATAGGGCGGTAATTCCCCTTTCCACCAAGGCGGTGCCAGTATTTTACCGGCATGGACCAAGGTGTAATGAGGCCCATAGTCTTTGCTGCAACACCGGACCAGAAGGGGTTTGTATTACTCCACTTTTGGAAGCTCTAATACTCGGACCATGGAGTTGCAAGAAGGAGAGTGATGTTTTCGGCTGGGTAGAGATGGAAGTTGTATTGTTCACAAGCAAAAGGTATGATTTGATGATGGTTTGTATCCACATTGAAGACATGCCAACAGGATAGGCGCTGAGTCAACACCAAAGCCTCCTTGGCCAATCTGCTCCATTGGTAGCAGCTCTGGTTTTGAATTATTGAGAACAAGGTAATTACCTCTCGGGGAACGCAGATGTCCAATCGTTTCCATGTACGCCACCTGCCAACATGGGTGCCATCAAAATGCAGCTCAGAAATGATGCGATTTTACTGGTTCTAGGTGCCCCTTACCAGTGAGCTTCCTCTGTTTATTTTCGAGCAAGTGCCTCTGTCTTTTGTTAGAGGGTGTCCTGCCCTAAACCCTCGTTGCTCACTTTTCCCCCTTGTATTGTGCTTGATGCTCAACATTCTACCACCCTTGCCCCCCCAACTCCCTTTACCCGCTGCTCTTCGATCCGTAGTTCGGTGCAGAGAGGGTCAGAGGCGTTGCTAGGGGAGTGACTGAGGGGGCTACAGTCCCGGGTCTTTTGGTTGTAGCCCTGGATAGAAGCTCAGGGACTGCAACCAAAAGGCAAGCTAGCCCCAAATCCCACCAGCCCCGACATTAGCTTAGCCCCTGATCTTTTCCAGACCTAGGAACACCCCTGGAGAAGGTTGTTCCAGGCATGTCTACATTTCAAAAACAAGAACCCACAGACGTACGTCACCCGATGCCCTCCTGCCCATTTTCACCCAATACTCTGCCCAGCTGCCCCAGGACACGTCTAAAAACAAGGAAACCACTACCCTGTGTAACCAGATATGGGCGGGATTTGGAATTTTGAAGCAAAACTACGCTCACACCTCCATGTGATTGGCCACTAGCGGCCTGTTTGGAGTAGTTGCTGGGACTGCCTAATTGCTAAGAAGAACGCCTCTTTGAGAAGAAACTACCGCAGGCGGTACCAGTTTTTGAATGTTAAAGAATAATGGACAGAGATAGGACTCCTATGCAAATCCATGTATGCTCTTACTGGGGGAAACCGACTGGGCAAGGGTAGGGTGAGGTACCTGAAAAACAAATCTGAAAATGCCGTGGGCGAGCAAGCGGATGCAGTCAAGAGCTGTGGAGGCCGCTCGCACCGAGGAGCAGCGGCCTTTACTTCAGGCCTAGCAACAGCAGCAGCAACAGCAACAACAGCAGCACTAACTGACCTGAACCGATTATATGTGTCCCGTTTCCTAATGTCCTCCTGGTGTTTATGTTGGCGCCCCGATGCCTGCGTGTTCCCCGGCACGGGATAAACAAACACACACCAGCAGCACCATCAACCGCAGGCTTTGCTGCATCAAACTCAGACACAACCAGGAATCACCCACACCCCGCAGCAAAGTATGAAACAAAACTGCACGGCCACTGCTCAGTGCTTCCCCATGTGGTCAACAATGGCGGGTTGCTTATTCACAGGGTGTGCAGAGACACCTATAGCTTTGCCCACAGTAAAAGTACAGATTCTCGCCTTACTTGCTCGCAGACCACATGCTTTAGGCATTGATACATTAAGTTCCCCCCCGCATGCATGGATCTGGGCCCCTCAATCTCTTCATTGCTCCTCAATCAATGCTTAGAAATCGTATCTCCTCTTCTTCTTTTCTTTTTGGGGTTCAAATCTCCTTTTGGTCCCTCTCTTGAATCTATGTTTGATTTTAAAGGCTACTGAAGCATAGCTGTGTCCTACTGACCCCAAAAATGTTTGCGTACCCACCCCAAGGGCCCGATTCAGTCTGTTAAGCGTTTCACCAGTGATGCAAAACACCAGGGGCCCGATTCATGACATTTTTTGCATGGTTCAAAGTGACGTTGCACTGCTGAAACGTGACTATGCACTGACAACACAAACCCAGATTCATGGAACTGTGCAAAGTGTATTATGATGTCATCTTTGATGTCCTGAGTGTTAGTCTTAGCAGTGCACTGTGGTGGGTGAAAGTTATGGTCTCTTAGCTTACCATAACTGGTGAATTCCTGAGGTTTTTCGATTTTAGCATAACCTTAATGTCACTTTAACATGTTTTCATTGAATTTGTTAATAGATTTTTACTAGTGCAACTTAAACATAACATCCTTTTAACAACGTTTTTTCAGTGAATATATATATATATATATATATATATATATATATATATATATATACACACACACAAAGGAGTCTCGCAAACAGTTCAGTCCAGCTATCACATAGTCAGTGACATAGAAGTACTATCTGTGCCTGACACAATGTTCTTCTTGATTTGTGGAATGTTTAAACTAGTCATCTCTGCTAGAAATGCAATATTCACCTAACTCGAGTTACTATGTGCATGCAATGAAGTTGTCTTTTTTTTTTACATGTTTGCACAGACTACTGTCTTCCAAAGGACCTTCCACCCCGCAGCGCTTTGAAGACATTACAAAGGCAGTAGGCACTATACAAATATCAAATAACATAGCATAATGTGATAATAAATCCAATCATGGGAAGAGTTCAGCCAAGTGATTACCATATTTTTGTATTCCATACCACTCTGTGTGGATTTAGTGTGAGTGATAATTCTGGTGTGGAAATTCCACCAATATTTGGAGGTAAAGTGGTGGATTTGACGCTCTCGGTGTGCTGGTGGTGAGTCCTCCACTTTATGTTTAACCGTGAAATGTGACTGTGTGGCGTAACATTCTATAACCAGCAAAAAAAAACAAAACAAACGCTGCAGTAATGGAATTACTGCCAGAAATGTACTGCACCCCCAAACTGTAATGGGCCTCATTACGAGGTTGCCGGTAAACCTGTAACACTGATTCCGTCGCCTGATATCCCAATGCCCCTGGGATATCACCAGTGGCAGTGGAACGGTAAATCCCCATTTCCATGGAGTCCCTAATGACTCCATGGCAATGTTGACACTGAAGCACCAGTACAGTTGCTAACAGTGCCAGTGCTTCAGTGAGGGACATGCCAGTAGGGGCCTGATTTTCCGGCAGGTCAGGCCAGCAAGGGGATCCATGCCCCTATCGGCATTCTCGCAGTATAGCGGTCCTGAAAGGGTTCCGGTACGTTGCCACCGACACCCTTATTCTGGATGCGGTACATGTAATGAGGCCCAATGGCTTTGTGTTTTGGGCTAAAATATGATAATGCCTGGGCTCGGTCACGATCCAGCGGAATGCCGAGCTCCCCTGGGGTAGTGCAATTATAATAGGGAGGAGTCAACCACCCTTGCTTGGAAGAACCAACGCAATCTTTCCGATATAGGCAATGAGTTTAGTTTTGAGATTTTGGTGCTGGTCATTTCAGTTTTTTCTGGACCGTGCAGTCAATCATGATGTGCATCCATGCATGCTCTGGGTGCCAAAGATGAGAGTGTCTCATGTCAGAGGTCTGGTCCCTCCTCCTGAGACGCCCAACCTGGCGGATGTTAGCATTCTGTAACCTATCTATGACTTTCTACTGAACAAGATGTGGATTGTGGGACTGCATACACTGCTAAAGATGACGCTTCACCAATGAGGTGCGTGGCTGACGCAACTTCCCTTCAACTGCTTAAGACCCCCTTCCATAAAAACCTCACCATCCCATTGGCTCACGCCACTCACTCGTCTCACTGGGGTTATGTTGGGTTTTGAGATCACATGGTTCCTAGTCCCCGCTTTTCATCTCTTTTACATTGGTTTATTATCCCCTGTATCTGGTGGTTAGTGCGGACTTCTGTGCATTGAGTGCATGCGATGAGTGGCCACCAACTCCGATAATGTTAGGAATCCTCACATTGCTCATCTTCTCTTTCACTTCTTTCATTAAATAAATCTCTGTGTGCACCTTAGTTGTATAAGACAGACCTCCCCAACCACCTCCTGGGAAAATGCTGGTAACTGATAAAATAAAGAGAACTGACCCAATGGCCAACCGGTGTCAATCGAAAAACTAAAGTATGGAATATATTACTTTATTCTTACAATGACAGTTCCTAAGACAATGAATGGCCAGGGATCCATGTCAAGACCGTTCCAGTTCCTTGAGACACAGTGCCAATATTAATAGTCCACATGGGTCACAATCTGTCCAATTTCCCATGAAATCTATCCCTTGTCAACTAAGAACCCACAACCATCCCATCCCTGTCCATGGAACCATGCTGATGGGGTCCTGTGGCTTCAAGCAAGCACAATGTAGTAGAAGCAGACCGTAGAACACTCTGCTATAGGTTCTGTATATGAAATGAGTGAAGGTTCTAACCTGTGGAGTTGGCTGAAGCGGTCCATGGTGGTTGACGGCTCCATGGGGTCCGTGCCAATATAGCTGATTTTCTACTCACAATCTGATTGCTTCACACACCATGCTCCTATTTGAGCCTATTGTAAAAGAGGGATGGAAACCCTTTTGGTAAGCAGATAGGACAGACCAGGGGGAAATCATATGTCCAAATACGGAAGAGTCCAAATAATTTGACAAAGACCTGTTTTATTTGTTTTAAAACATATACAAAGGGGACAGCTGGACAGCAAGACAATCTCTGTGCTCTCGAATGGCCCCAGGCTTGACAATGGTTTACAAATGAGAATTACATCACAACTGATGTGTCATCATATTTATGATTACAGAAATCCAAGGTGGGCAGGGATTGGTTACAGGAATCAACTACATATGCATTCCATCAGGGGTTAGTACGTTCAGTGACTGCACTCTATCTGGTGGCTTTGCCTGTGGCCACCTACTAAACTAATAAAAGTGAACACATGTCATCATGGTACCGTATTACTGGTCATTGCAACATTGATAGGTGAGCATTAAAGGTGGGTAGGGATTGATTGGTGGTGAATTTCTCTGCCTTGGCATTTTGGAAGGTTACGAGCACATGAGCAACAATAGGGGTGGGTGAGAACGGCAGCAAGGTGCTACTTTTCCTGATAAGGTAACCATTTCTGATTCTCTAGGCCACAAGCCAGGATGTTTAGCTTTCAACCTTGCACTATCTTGTATCTTTTGTCTTGAGAACTAGATGGGAATGAAGGCCTCTGCCTGTCCATCTCTGAATCTAATGAACAGACCTCATGTTCCAACTGTAGATCATGAGTGTGGAGTCCCCATTTTGGATTATTCTGCTCAGCATTTGCTAAGATGTTAGGCCGTATTAATGTGGGTGCCTTACCCTTCCTAGCCTCCAGAGACTTGTCTGAGCTTCTGCCTTTCCAATAATAAGCCTCAGTAAATGGAATTCTGACCTTCCAGAATTATTTGTATCTTTGTTCAATCTAAGAGAAATGTGTCTCATGCCTGGGAACCATTATGGTATGTTCTCTTGAGTGCCGATCTAACCCTTCCTGTGCATGATAACGTTGGCACAGGCTGTACGATAATTGCCTGGGCTGCCAAGGTGTGAATTTTCGGCCCCCTCAGCGATCTGGTTCGCCATGCTGCTTTGAGGCTAGATGTCTCCCATTCACACGAACGTGGCTGCACCGTCCATCTTGTTTAATATGGCCACTCATTCTGGCAACGTTTCAGCATATGTGCAGAACATGCGTTCCCTAGCCTATTGGAGGCAAGCATATCCTTCATGTCTAAGTTTAACTTGACATCGTTTTTGTGTAGCTCCATGGTGGATTCGTGTCTAATGCGCCTACGTGTGTCAGGGGTGACGCCATATGCCTCTTTGGTTACAACATGTTCATGTCTTCCATAGTTCGCAAGTTCATTACTTCCTCGATTGATCCAGGATAAGGCGGTAGGGGTGGCTGAGCGAGTTACGTCTTTTGCATCTGCATAATGGCAGTGGAGAGGCGGAGGGCGATAGAGGCGACGTGAACCATCCATTTCTATAGTGTCGAGCAGGAGAGAGGCCGACGAAATGAATTACACATTATTTTGCCTCTCAAGGCTACCAGTGTCTGGATTTTTAGACTCCACTGCTTCCTCCTTCCTTAATTTTAATCCTTATGGAAAACTGACCCTACTCATGGGTTTCTGGGGCACCTTACATGGTTCAAAGGTTGAAAAGGTGTGCAGGGGAAGCGGAAGTCGCACAATGTGTTCAGGATAGCAGGATTAGGATAGGCGTGTGGTCGACTTGCTACCCACTTCCCCCATCGGGACAGACCTCCTCCATGGCCACTCCCGTGTCCAGGCAGTGACTGAAAAGCAAATCCGCCTGACTACAGCAAAAGGTCAGGAGAGAACTCCTAGCCAGAGTTTTGGATCCCCTGAGAAGCTACGTGGGAAGAAATCTGCAAAGGTTAAGTGTTTTTGGCTCTGAAATGGCTACTGCCCCGAATGAATAATGCAGACGATGGTGTCAATATTCAAGGAAGAGTCAGATTACAGAAACTTTGCACAAGTATTAGAACTACAGCAAAGTTTGGCCTATTTTTTGTCTAAATAATGGGACATATTAGAAAACCTTTGCACTGTGGCAAAAACTGCCCTAGCACAAATAACATACATTTTCACAACTTTGCCGTATTGCTAGTGCCAATCCATATTAGAACTGGTGCAGACTTTGCCCTGGTCCAAAATGTTTACAAAATGTATCTTTTGTGGACAAGGGCAATTTTTGTCCTCGTGCTTATACAATGCCAAACTGCACTTGTGACTGTGAACAGGTTTTGTAATATGTCCCAGTGTTTTCAAAAATAGGGCAAACTTTGCCCTAGTGCCAATACTGTGCAAACTTGCAATTGCACCGGTGCACGTTTACTGTAATCTGGCCCCAGAGGAGCGGGGGATGTTATGTCACAGGAATTATAAAGCAATTACCGTTATGTCTATTACAAAAAAAAAAAAAAAAAACGCCCATCTCCCATCACTGTGCCCCAGCAACAACATGTCAGATTGAATTGGCTCTGAGAGAGCTGCTTCCATCCTGCCAGCATGACAGAATGGTTAATTATGTTTCTATCTCGCCAGAAGAATATTCCCTGTGCAATCAATAATGTCACAAAAATAATTTTATTCCCCTCAGGGCACTGCCGCAAATGTATATTTTTAACTTGCAGAGTTAGAATTTGGATTGTTACAGAAAATCGGCCCCATCAACAATTCTGAATAGTGAGATAAAGGGCTGACATGGCATTGGCCTCTGCACGGGGTATTGGCAGTGTATGCCCGCCTCAGTTGGAGAAGGGCACCAGGGGAGGCGTTTGACTTTCGGCCGCATTGTTGGCCCATTCTCACTTTCCCTATACACACAGCACTGGGACCTCACTTTCCCTATTCCCAAACATACTGACCTCATTTTCCCTATACACAGCACTCTATGGATTTCCAGCTAGGTTTTCACTTTATAAATCCCATACAAACCGATCTCACTTTCCCTATTCCCATACATACTGACCTCACTTTCCCTATACACAGCACTCTGTGGATTTCCAGCTAGGTTTTCACTTTATACATCCCATACATACTGACCTCACTTTCCCTATACACAGCACTCTGCATTTCCAGCTAGATTTGCACTTTATAAATCCCATACACACTGGCCTCACTTTCCCTATACACAGCACTCTGTGCATTTCCAGCTAGGTTTGCACTTTATGAATCCCAAACATATTGACCTCACTTTCCCTATACACAGCACTCTATGTATTTCCAGCTAGATTGTCACTTTATAAATAACACCACTTTCCCTATACACAGCACTTTATTGATTTCCAGCTAGGTTTGCACTTTATAAATCCCATAAATACCGACCTCACTTCCCCTGCCCCCATACATACTGACCTCACTTTCCCTATATGCAGCACTATATGGATTTCCAGCTAGGTTTGCACTTTATAAATCCCATGCATACTGACCTCACTTTCACTATACATAACACTCTATGCATTTCCAGCTAGGTTTGCACTTTATAAATCCCATACATACCGACCTCACTTTCCATATACACAAGACTCTATGCATTTCCAGTTAGGTTTGAACTTTATAAATCCCATCATGTTCCCTGTGCACAGCACTCTATTGATTTCCAGCTAGGTTTGCACTTTATTAATCCCATACATACCAACCTCACTTTCCCCTTTCCCCATACATACTGACCTCACTTTCCCTATACACAGCACTCTATGGATTTCCAGCTAGGTTTGCACTTTATAAATCCCAAACATATTGACCTCACGTTCCCTATACACAGCACTCTATGCATTTCCAGCTAGATTTTCACTTTATAAATAACATCATATTCCCTATGCACAGCACTTTATTGATTTCCAGCTAGGTTTGCACTTTATAAATCCCATACATACTGACCTCACTTTCACTATACATAGCACTCTATGCATTTACAGCTAGGTTTGCACTTTATAAATCCCATGCATACCGACCTCACTTTCCCTATTCCCATACATACTGACCTCACTTTCCCTATACGTAGCACTCTATGGATTTCCAGCTAGGTTTGCACTTTATAAATCCCATAGATACTGACATCATTTTCACTATACATAACATTCTATGCATTTCCATCTAGGTTTTCACTTTATAAATCCCATGCATACCGACCTCACTTTCCCTGTTCCCATACATACTGACATCACTTTCCCTATACACAGCACTCTATGGATTTCCAGCTAGGTTTGCACTTTATAAATCCCATACATACCGACCTCACTTTCCCTATTCCCATACATGCTGACCTCACTTTCCCTATACACAGCACTCTATGGATGTCTAGCTAGGTTTGCACTTTATAAATCCCAAACTTATTGACCTCACTTTCCCTATACACAACACTCTATGCATTTCCAGCTAGGTTTGAACTTTATAAATCCCATCATGTTCCCTGTGCACAGCACTCTATTGATTTCCAGCCAGGTTTGCACTTTATACATCCCATACATACTGACTTCACTTTCACTATTCCCATAGATACTGACCTCACTTTGCCTATAAGCAGCACTCTATGGATGTCCAGCTAGGTTTACACTTTATATTTTCCAAACATACTGAACTCACTTTCCCTATGCACAACACTCTATTGATTTCCAGCTAGGTTTGCACTTTATAAATCCCAAACTTCTTGACCTCACTTTCCCTACACATTCTATGCATTTCCAGGTAGATTGTCACTTTATAAATTCCATCCCATTCCCTATGCACAGCACTTTATTGATTTCCAGCTAGGTTTGCACTTTATAAATCCCATGCATACCGACCTCACTTTCCCTATTCCCATACATGCTGACCTCACTGTCCCTATACGCCACACTCTATGGATTTCCAGCTAGGTTTGCACTTTATACATTCCAAACCTACTGACCTCACTTTCCCTATACACAGCATTCTATGCATTTCCAGGTACATTGTCACTTTATAAATTCCATCACAGTCCCTATGCACAGCACTTTATTGATTTCCAGCTAGGTTTGCACTTTATAAATCCCATGCATACCGACCTCACTTTCCCTATTCCCATACATGCTGACCTCACTTTCCCTATACGCAGCACTCTATGGATTTCCAGCTAGATTTTTTTCACTTTATAAATCCCATTATGTTCCCTATGCACAGCACTTTATTGATTTCCAGCTAGGTTTGCACTTTATTAATCCCATACATACCGACCTAACTTTCCCTACACCCATACATACTGACATCACTTTGCCTATACACACAACACTCTATGGATTTCCAGCTAGGTTTGCACTTTATAAATCCCATACATACTGACCTCACTTTCACTATACATAGCACTCTATGCATTTACAGCTAGGTTTGCACTTTATAAATCCCATGCATACCGACCTCACTTTCCCTATTCCCATACATACTGACCTCACTTTCCCTATACGTAGCACTCTATGGATTTCCAGCTAGGTTTGCACTTTATAAATCCCATAAATACCGACCTCACTTCCCCTGCCCCCATACATACTGACCTCACTTTCCCTATATGCAGCACTATATGGATTTCCAGCTAGGTTTGCACTTTATAAATCCCATGCATACTGACCTCACTTTCACTATACATAACACTCTATGCATTTCCAGCTAGGTTTGCACTTTATAAATCCCATACATACCGACCTCACTTTCCCTATACACAAGACTCTATGCATTTCCAGTTAGGTTTGAACTTTATAAATCCCATCATGTTCCCTGTGCACAGCACTCTATTGATTTCCAACTAGGTTTGCACTTTATTAATCCCATACATACCAACCTCACTTTCCCCTTTCCCCATACATACTGACCTCACTTTGCCTATACACAGCACTCTATGGATTTCCAGCTAGGTTTGCACTTTATAAATCCCAAACATATTGACCTCACGTTCCCTATACACAGCACTCTATGCATTTCCAGCTAGATTTTCACTTTATAAATAACATCATATTCCCTATGCACAGCACTTTATGGATTTCCAGCTAGGTTTGCACTTTATAAATCCCATGCATACCGACCTCACTTTCCCTATTCCCATACATACTGACCTCACTTTCCCTATACGTAGCACTCTATGGATTTCCAGCTAGGTTTGCACTTTATAAATCCCATAGATACTGACATCATTTTCACTATACATAACATTCTATGCATTTCCATCTAGGTTTTCACTTTATAAATCCCATGCATACCGACCTCACTTTCCCTGTTCCCATACATACTGACATCACTTTCCCTATACACAGCACTCTATGGATTTCCAGCTAGGTTTGCACTTTATAAATCCCATACATACCGACCTCACTTTCCCTATTCCCATACATACTGACCTCACTTTCCCTATACACAGCACTCTATGGATGTCTAGCTAGGTTTGCACTTTATAAATCCCAAACTTATTGACCTCACTTTCCCTATACACAACACTCTATGCATTTCCAGCTAGGTTTGAACTTTATAAATCCCATCATGTTCCCTGTGCACAGCACTCTATTGATTTCCAGCCAGGTTTGCACTTTATACATCCCATACATACTGACTTCACTTTCACTATTCCCATAGATACTGACCTCACTTTGCCTATAAGCAGCACTCTATGGATGTCCAGCTAGGTTTACACTTTATATTTTCCAAACATACTGAACTCACTTTCCCTATGCACAACACTCTATTGATTTCCAGCTAGGTTTGCACTTTATAAATCCCATGCATACCGACCTCACTTTCCCTATTCCCATACATGCTGACCTCACTGTCCCTATACGCCACACTCTATGGATTTCCAGCTAGGTTTGCACTTTATACATTCCAAACCTACTGACCTCACTTTCCCTATACACAGCATTCTATGCATTTCCAGGTAGATTGTCACTTTATAAATTCCATCACAGTCCCTATGCACAGCACTTTATTGATTTCCAGCTAGGTTTGCACTTTATAAATCCCATGCATACCGACCTCACTTTCCCTATTCCCATACATGCTGACCTCACTTTCCCTATACGCAGCACTCTATGGATTTCCAGCTAGATTTATTTCACTTTATAAATCCCATTATGTTCCCTATGCACAGCACTTTATTGATTTCCAGCTAGGTTTGCACTTTATTAATCCCATACATACCGACCTAACTTTCCCTACACCCATACATACTGACATCACTTTGCCTATACACACAACACTCTATGGATTTCCAGCTAGGTTTGCACTTTATAAACCCCAAACATATTGACCTCCCTTTCCCTATGCACAACACTCTATGCATTTCCAGCTAGATTTTCACTTTATAAATCCCATCACGTTCCCTATGCACAACACTTTATTGATTTCCAGCTAGATTTGCACTTTATAAATCCCATACATACCGACCTCAATTTCCCTATTCCCATACATGCTAACCCCACTTTACCTATACACAACACTCTATGCATTTCCAGCTAGGTTTGCACTTTATAAATCCCATACATACCGACCACACTTTCTCTATTCACATACATACTGACCTCACTTTCCCTATACACAACACTCTATGGATTAACAGCTAGGTTTTGCACTTTATAAATCCCATACTTACCGACCTCACTTTCCCTATACACAGCACTATTGATTTCCAGTTAGGTTTGCACTTTATACATCCCATACATACTAACATAGATCCTCCAATGGTGCTCTTTGACCTATTCAGGGGTCTGCAGGCAGAGCTGTTTCTATAGAGGATTACATTTCCATGGAGGGACATAGAGTGTTTCTCCAGAAAGGTTTTCTGACATGGACTGCTGAGCAGATCGTGTCTTTACAATATTTTTCTTCAAAAGAAAATAAGGATAGGGGCCTTCAAAAATGGAAAGCTTGTATTTTCGCTTCATAGGCAATCTTTCCAAAGGTGATCCTCCATGGAAAGTTACTGGACACAAAACTGGGAGCTTAGGATGCTCAGGTGGCAAGGCTCCACAAATTATCTATCCCTCCTTAGGGGGATGATGCGGCATAACATAGTCTTCCAGGCAGTTCCATGGTAGACATATGGACCACCAAGACTGTTGATCTGAGGGTTCATGAACATGCCAGTGGCTTGACACATGTTAGAAAGGAAATGCTGGTTCTCCAAGTCCCCTTGCATAAAGGCCCGGCGTATTTTCTCAAATGGCGCTAGGAGGAAGCTTGGCAACGAAAGGGGTGAAAACATGGCGGAATCGAGGAATGTTATGGTCTGGTGCCAGGTGGTTGGGATGAGCCAGGTCAATTGAACCTGCTAATGCATGGTCTTGTTTTTTTAAACTACTTGGCTGCAGACCATGCTGGGGTAACCCTGTTTCAGGTGTATACTTAAATTATCACCCAGCTATCAGAGGGACAGGGAAGGGAATTGTCACAGCACGGCTTCCCTGGACTGGTTGCTGGCCACGGCCACGGGCTATGACGCAGAGCCCCAATCACGCTCTGCTTGCACACACCTGTGTTTCCAGCATAATGGAACAATACAAGCATGTGTTAATGGCCAAGCAATGCTAAAATGCAACTTCACGATATGGTGAAAACCCCTCAAGTTTATACAGAAACCCACGCAGTTCGATTTGCATGTGGGCAGACCATGTGTAAACTTAGAAGGAAAGCAAGAACTGCAATACCCAGAATGCAAAGAAAATCTTAACGTGTAGTCACTACTCTCCCTTCATTTCTTTACAGCAACTCCCAGAGATCATCAGCACTGGCTCCTCACCTGAAATTAACTGCAGAAAAACTAAATAAATACACCTGTTACTGGTTCTTTGAGACACAATCTTAGGACTCCAGCTTGGGCTTGCTGCATGGTAGCACTGCTTGTACGATGACACTAGCTGAAGCTCCTTGACTTCGCCTTCATATGATACGATATGATATGAAATGGCATTTATAACTCGCCTATACACGAGTGTTTCAATGCACAAAGAGGCAATGAAGGGGAAACAGAGGGAAGCCAGAGACAACGATCTTACTAGGCCAAGTGACATTGAAATCGCACAAGTGCAGGGGAAAAGGGGACAGGGCAGTGCTGTACATGGGATCAAAACAATAACAAGAAGTGTGGCTGGGTAGGGGGACTGTAGAGTTACAGATACAGACCCAAATGCAAGGTTTGCCGGGAAGCAATGCAGATGTGCAACTTGGGTGGGCATGATCCTGGGCCCGAATCAGATGGTAGCCAGGTGACAGTGCAGTATCAGACAACACATCAGCAGGGGAGAGGAAGAGAGAAGGTAGAAGCAAAGAGGAAGGTCTTGATGTGCTTTCAGAACTGGAGACGGTTATCCTCAAGTTTCAGAGAGTCAAGGAGGATGTTTGAGAGGGCGGCCCCAGCCGAAGAAAGAGAGCTACCACCAACTCGTTGCTTGTAGAAGTGAATGACCCTGAGGGAGGTGAAGGAGCAAAGAGCTCGAGTAGGAAGGTATTTGTGAAGAGAGAGTTAAGAGTTATTGAGGCCCCAGGCCCCAGAAGGTCTTGTGGACAATGCAGAGGGTCTTGTACTCAATCTTCGCAGACACTGGGAGCCAATGCAGGGATTTCAGTGCTGGTGAGATACAATGCCTGGGCTTGAGTCCAATGACAAGTCTTGCAGTCCTGTTCTGGATGAGTTGCAGAGGGTCGAGAGTAGAAGCAGGCAGATTTAGAAAGAGGTTGTTGCAGTAGTCGAGCCTAGAGAGAACCAGCGCTCTAGAGACAGTGAACTTCTGGGAGAAGGAGAGGAAAGGAAGAATACCTCTTAGGAGGTGCAGTTGATAGTTTGACTTCTTAGAGACATCAGAGATTTGAGGAGAAAAGATGACCCTGAGGTTCTTAGTCTCACAGGTGGGAGCAGGAAGAGGGCCAAGAGAGGCCGGCCAGACAGTGTCAGTAAAGGAGGGCGCAGGTGTGCTGATGAGGAGAATCTCCATCTTAATGGCATTAAGGCAGAGATCGTTGGTGGCACACCACTCCTGGATAGCAGACAGACAGTCTGAGATGAGAGAAGGAGAAGAGGTGGGAGAGAGGAGCCTGAAAATGAGCTGAGTGTCATCTGCATAGTACTGAAAGTTGGGGCAGAGAGCAGCAATGCGGTGGGCGAGAGGTGCCAAAGAATGGTTGAACAGCCAGGGAGAGAGGTTAGACTCCTGGGGAACACCACAGGTAGAGAGTGATATAGAAGAAAGGAAGGACAAAAGTTGTATCTGGGAGGGTTGACCAGAGAGGAATGAGGTCAGCAAGGCCATGGCCTTTTCGGTCATACCCATGTTATCACAGAAACAATTGAGTAGGGTGGCATGGTTAACCATGTCAAAGGCAGAAGAGAGATTGAGTAAGATGAACACCGAGGGGAGATAAGATTCAAGGTTAGAGAGTAGATCTTCACGGATGTTCAGGAGAGCAGTTTAGGTGCTTCTGGCTGCTCTGAAGCCAGACCGTTGGTCATGGAGAGAACCAACAGATTCAGTGTGAAGATAAAGCTTGCAGATGGCCAGCTTTTTCAGGAGTTTGCCCAGGAAAGGAGTGATGGAGATCGGCTGATAGTTAGCCTTGCAGGAGGCATTGGCTGAGGGTTTCTTGAGAAGAGGGGGCACAAGAGAGTGCCTCAGGGGTGAAGGGAAGGCTCCAGTGGTGAAGGAGTGGTTGCAGAAGTCAGCCAGGGCAGGAACAAGGGTGTCAATGTGGTCCTTGATGGTTTTGGAAGAACAGGAAGAAACTGTTTTGACAAGACTTTCATAGATCAGATTTGTCTAGAAACCTTGTTAGGGGAGAACAGAGGAAAGGAAGAGAAATCTGGAGGAGAGGTGGCCATGCGGGTGGCAGGGGTAGATGAGAGAGTAGAGGGAGGAGGAGAGGACGAGACGGTGGACAGGACGTCCTGGGGTTTATAGATGAAATGAGAAAGTGGCAGTGAAAGCCTCAAATGACACACGCTTCATGGGTTGGATGTTCAAGAAGGTAGGTGGCAGTGCTGAAGTTGGCTTGACCTGAGGGGTAGAGAGGGACATATGGGAGGAAAGGAGAAAGTGATCACTACAGGAGAGAGGAATGGTGAGAGGGTTGGAGAGGGAGAGGTCTGAGGAGATCAGAACATCCAGAGTGTGCCCTGCAGAGTGAGTCCGGCCTGATGGGAGAATAGAAAGAGAGAGAGAGAGAGAGAGAGAGAGAGAGAGATAGAGAGAGAGAGAGAGACAGAGAGAGAGAGAGAGAGAGAGAGGGGGAGAGAGAGAGAGAGAGAGAGAGAGAGAGAGAGAGAGTCGCAGAGGTCACAAAAGAGTGCAGAGGAGGGACAGGAAGCATCCAGGTGGATGTTAAAGTCACCAAGAAGGAGGAGTTGAGTGGTTGATGCCAGAAGGGAGGAGGAGAGGTCCTTCCACTCACAGAGGAAGGAGGTTATCTGACCAGGAATCTGATAGTAGCCACTGTAGGTGAATGGCCAGGAGAGAGAGCCCGCAGACAAGGCATTCGAAAGCGTCATAGGCATGTATAGGAATTGCAGAGGCAGCAATCCATTCAGGAAAGATCAAGGCTACACCCCCTCCAGAACATTTGGACCTTGGCACGGAGAGGATCTTGTAGCCATCAGTTAGGAGAGTGTCAAAGTTTGTGACAGAGCTTGCCGCAAACTATGTCACGGTGAGACCGAGGACATCAAGATCAAGTTCTGCCCAGAGGCGGCAGATGTCAGAGGAGTGTGTGACAGCTGAGAGAGAGTTCAAAGTGGCAATATGGAGACTGTTGCTGACCTTGAAAGACATCCGAGGATGGGTACAAATCAGAGGTACGCCCCACGGATGTGTAGAAGGAACCCTGGGGGGGCAGAAGAGGAAGGAGGAGAGGACAAGATAGCCAAAGAGAAGGCAGTGGGGGATCAGGGGTAAGGAAGCCAAAGAGGGAAGAGAAGGACCAGCAGGAGAAGAAAGGATATTGATGAGGCAAGGGAAGCGTCTATCAAAGAGGTGAAGGTTGGCCTGAGGGCCATGGACCAAGATGGGGCCATTCAGGTAAACATTAATGATGACCTTAGGGGAGTGGAAAGGGGCCAGGAGGGACTCCCACCGGGTGCCACCATTAATGGGAGAAAAAGAGAAAGGAGAGAGCACAGAGGCCATATGAAGGGTCCATAGGTCTGGCGAGGGAACGACAAAGTGGATGTCAGTGAAGGTCTGTCTGGAGGAAGCACTGGTATAGGTGTCAGCAATAGGGAGGCCTGCTAGACCCTATGTGTGCTGCTAGACCATATGAGTGCTGCCTGCTAGAACTGCCTATAAGCTGACAAAACATGAAGACCCTTGACTCCACCCTGATATGACTGCAGCCTGTGTGTGCTACCTGCTAGAACTGCTTGTAGGCTGACACTATCTGAAGCTCCTTGACTCCACCCTCATATGACTGCACCCGGTTTGTGCTGCCTGCTAGAATGGCTTATACAATGACACAAACTGAAGCTCCTTGACTCCACCCTCATATCACTCCACACTGAGTGTGCTGCTTGCTAGAACTGCTTATAAACTGACACTACCTGAAGCTCCTTGACTCCATCGTCATATGACTCTACTGTGTTTGTGCTGCCTTCTAGAACTGCTTATAAACTGACACTACCTGAAGCTCCTTGACTCCATCGTCATATGACTCTACTGTGTTTGTGCTGCCTTCTAGAACTGCTTATAAACTGACACTACCTGAAGCTCCTTGACTCCATCGTCATATGACTCTACTGTGTTTGTGCTGCCTTCTAGAACTGCTTATAGTCTGACACTACCTGAAGCTCCTTAACACCATCATGACTCCAGCCTTCAATGGGCAAGCATCCTTTACTCATGCTTCCTGCTGCACAACCTCTGCAACAATGACAACTGGAGGCAAAGACCCTCTCAGGACCTGGCACCCCTTTTAGCTTTTGCATGGTCCTGGAGTCTTGTCTCACCGCCTTCTACCCCCGCTCATTTTCTGTATCCTTGCATCCTCCCACCCAGCTAATTTTCTGTATCCCTGCAGCCTCCCGACCCAGTTAATTTTCGGTATCCCTGCAGCCTCCCGCCCCATTTAATTTTCTGTATCTCTGCAACCTCCTGCCCCAGTTAATTTTCGGTATCCCTGCAGCCTGCCGTCCCTGCTCATTTTCTGGATCTCTGCAGCCTCCTGCCCCAGCTCATTTTCTGTATCCCTGCAGCCTCCCTCCCCAGCTCTTTTTTTGTATCCCTGTAGCCTCCCTCCCCAGCTCATTTTCTGTATCCTTGTAGCCTCCCGTCCCAGCTCAATTTCTGTATCCCTGCAGCCTCCCACCCCACCTCATTTTCTGTATCCCTGCAGCCTCCCGCCTCAGCTCATTTTCTGAATTCATGAAGCCTTCTGCCCCAGCTCATTTTCTGTATCCCTGCTGCCTTCCACCCCAGCTTAGTTTCTGTATCCCTGCAGCCTCCTATCCGTGTAGCGTCCTGCCCCAGCTCTTTTTCTGAATTCATGAAGCCCTCTGCCCCAGCTCATTTTCTGTATCCCTGCTGCCTCCCGCCCCAGCTCATTTTCTGTATCCCTGCAGCCTCCTGCCCCAGCTCATTTTCTGTATCCCTGCAGCCTCCTGCCCGAGCTCATTTTCTGTATCTCTGCAGCCTCCTGCCCAGCTCATTTTCTGTATCCTTGCTACCTTCAGTCCCAGTTCATTTTCTGTATCCTTGCAGCCTCCCCCCCCGCCCCAGCTCATTTTCTGTATCCCTGCAGCCTCCTGCCCCAGCTCATTTTCTGTATCCCTGCAGCCTCCTGCCCAAGTTCATTTTTTGTATCCCTGCAGCTTCCTGCCCCAGCTCATTTTCTGTATCCTTGCAGCCTCCCTCCCGCCCCAGCTCATTTTGTGTACCCTGCAGCCTCCTGCCACAGCTCATTTTCTGTATCACATCAGCCTCCCGCCCCAGCTCATTTCTATATATCCCTCAGTCCCCTGTCTAGCTCATTTTCTGTTTCCCTGCACTTCTCAGTCACCGTCCCTTTGTCTCCACAGCCTCTAGCTCCCCCCCCCCCCCCTGTGCTATTGTAGTCTCCACACCTGCTTCCTGAAGTTCTCTTTACCTGATTGTCTAGGTCTATATTGTTTCACGCGTTACCCCATACAGTCAAAACCTCTTTTCTCTTTGTTCTGTGAGCTCCATTATTGCTTAATTCTAGTCCCGCTACTATGCTTTACATGGCCTGTGTGGGGACAATTCATTTCTACGTTTTGGATATCCCATTCCTTGTTCCTTCATTTAGATGGCTAGCTGCAGTTCTTTCCTAAGTTACCTGTTCTAATCCCTTGCTAGTCAGACCTCATGCTTGTCCTGTGGTACAGTTTCTTCTACCCAGTCCCCTGGTACACATGTCCTTATCTTAGCTCCTGGGTTCCTGTTATGAATTTGTGTTGCCTTGCACCTCACTTCTCTTGGTTGCCCGCCTTGTATCTCTTTTGGGCTCTGGATGTCTGGTGGGTGTCCTATAGTGTTGTCACCTGTGTGTTCCTTTGATCTGAGATGTTCTCATATATCCGAGGAGGCGAGAAAAACACATTGGGCCTCATTACGAAGTTGTCGGAATGGGTTTACCGGCACCGGTAATGGTGCCGGTGTCGGTAAACCCATTCCGCCCTATTACGAGATTCCCTTGCGGGCCCCGCACAGAACGTCTGGTCAGACCAGACGTCCTTTGCGTGTCCCGCAAGGGGACCAGGGAGCTAATAACGGGGCCGTTAATAACGGGCCCTATGGGGGCTCAAATGGGAATGGGGATTGGTTTTTGGAATGAGGAATTACCGGGTCCTCCAAGGTTGGAATGACCCGGTAATTCCTCATTCAAGGAACCCGGACCCTTGTGCTTTATGGCGTGGTTAAGGTTACAACATGTTGATTTCTGTTGCATAGAAGGTTTCCGCAGCATGTTATGATATAATATGAATGGTTATTTATAACACACTTAATACCCAGAGGTTTCTAAGCGCGGACTCAGGGATCAAACCTCTGTTGCTCCGTGTCGTCTTACTTCCAAGGCGAGCATGTTGCCGCTGAGCTATCCTCCTGGGACTATGGGCCTCATTCCGAGATTGGACGTAGCCATGGCGCTATTTGCGCCATGGCTGCGTCCAATACCGGGTCCGGCACCGGTCTGGTTCAATGGGGACTTACCGGTGCATTCCGACCCTGGAGGGACCGGTAAGTCCCCATTGAACCAACCATTCCCCATTCCCATTTGAGCCCCCATAGGAATGGGGAAGGCGCTAATGGCAGCCCCGTAATTAGCGCCCTGGTCCCCTAACGGGAAATGTAAGGGACGTGTGGTCCGACCACACATCCCTTGCGGTTCCTGACAAGGGATCTCAGAATTGGGTGGTAAGGGATTACCGGCACCGGTCTCCTTACCGGTGCCCGGTATCCCTTACCGCCCACCTCGGAATGAGGCCCTATATGTTCTGGCTGGACCCATATAGGCTTGTCTGCTATAAGGATATACCATGTCTGTGCTTTGTGTCCAGTCGGAGAAACACTTTGGCTGCCCCTTTCCTGTGTTTCTAGGGTGAGTTTCTGGTATGCTAACCTGTACAGGGGCCATACGATTCTGCTTGTTTCCCTGGGCAGTTCGAGTCTAACCTGTGTAGGCCCCGAGTAGGATTACAGATTGTCAAGTGCTCGGTGCCCATCCCTGCTTGTTCCCCTTGGCTTGCCTTTTTTACGTGACCCTTTCCTCTGAAGTCCCTTGGCCATTTTCTCCACCCCTCCTCCCCGGTCATCTCCCCCCTGCTTCTGCATGCGCTTTGCCGATCTCGTTATAGCAGTGTAGCAGTTTCCAAAGCCAGACAATGCTTCTGTGAGACTGGTTTTCATTATTATTTATTCATAACTTTCATGCACAGCAATTGTCACAAAAAATAAAATAAAAAAAGAACACATTCAGTGCTGTTCCATCCCAGCATTAAGCCAACATAGACCAAGGATGAGCAAAAGTAATAATACACAACCTCAAACATGTTCAATTCTAACCTAGATATCCTTGGGTTAGGTGTGCTGTATACATAACTAACTAAACAAACAAAATAAAAAAGACATGCCTTCTAGTCTAAAATACAGTTAAATTGAACCCTAATACATTCAAATTACAAATAAGGATAATAGTGAAATAAAACCAAGTTCATGGCACACAAACACCAGACAGAGAGAGGCAAATAACCACAACTGAGCATGGCAACGCAATAAATAAATAGTTGTCCCTACACTGCAGACTGTGTGCCAACTCGGGGATAGCCATACACTTCAATGCAAGTTGACTATATACCATCATAAAAAGGAAGTTTCGTCTGACAGGAGTAGGACACTTAGAGGCAAACACCTCAGTAATGATGTATGGATGTATCCTAAGGGGACAACAATGCCCATTTTGTCAGACCCTATAGTGGAGATAAGCAAACCGGTTTGAAGCAGACTTAAACCAATCTAAAGAATGGGACTTTGAATTGCCTTGAATGAGCAAACCAGCTGGAGCTCGAACATAATCAACATGTTCAAATCCACTTTGAGTGGTTCAACCAGACATGGATAACTGTGATCCTTTAACACTTTAATTAATGTAGCTGTTTTAAAGTTTTGTTTGTATTACATTTGATTTTATGTGTTTTCTGGAATCAAGCATTTATTCAGATTCAAACATAGTCCACATGATTTCAACCAATAAATGCTGTGTGGACATTTCCAAACTAATTAGAACAACAAAGTAGGCAATTTGTTCATTTCATAGCTGGGTTGGAATCCCCTGCGAAGTTACCCCAGCAAGTATTCCACAGATCTGAACCAGAATTCGAGGTGAGCACTAGAGTGTGGACCCACCCTTAAAATGTATGTCCTTAAGGCAATCAATGTATTACTACAAACCGCAGGGGAAATCTTAATTAACTGGAAATTCTGGAAAATTGCACGAATCAATACAAACTGCACAGTATCAAGCAGCTGCATTGGTGGCAATCTGACCCGGTTCACCTGGCCAGGATCTTTACGAGTGTGAATGCAATGTGTTGGCGTGGGTGTGGAGAGCGTGCCACATGCTGGCACACATAGAGGGGCTGTGGGGAGGTGTAGAGGTACTGGCTGAAGTGCTGGGGTGGATTATTGAAGTTGAAGGGATTCTCTGCCCCTTGGCCCCCCTGTTGGTCTCATTTGGTATAGATGACGTGGAGGGAGAATTTAGGAGCCTGCCATATATGATGCATTTTCTGTTGTTGGCAACTAGAGAATGCCTTGGGGGCCATTGGAGGGGGTGGGGGGCTATCTGGCCAAGAGGAATGGGTGGCAAAGGCGAAAGACATGTATCTGATGGAAACACTCTCAGCAGCCCTTCACAGGGAGAGTTCTGAGCTGGAAAGGAGCTGGATGGCTTTTGTTAATAAAATCCGGGATTGTGAAGCTCCTTAAGTGGAATTGTTGGGTTGTGGAGTTGAGAAATGGCCTAGAGAAGTGGTCTGTTTCCCTCTCATTTTGGTTCCCCTGATTTTAGGAGTGCATTGCCTCATCGGATGGAGTGTGGCAAACCGCGTGTGTTTGATTGATTGATTGTTTATTTGTATAGCGCCTATACACGATGTGTTTCAAAGCGCTTCAAGCGGGAAGGGAGGGAGCTAGGGAAAATACAGATGACATTCTTACAGGTCCTTGAAAACTTCCGAATGTGAGAAAGAAACTATCATATCATAACAGATAGTACAAGTGCATGGAACAATAAGGGAGAGGTGGGGAAGGAACAAAGGAGACAATACTAGCAGTAGCATTACTATGCCTGATGACAATTGAGGTAGTGCCCAACTTAAACAGGAAAGGAAAATAAAAAGGGGAGGAGAGTGGGAGGGAGGCTGATGTATAAAAACAGGCAGCTACAATTACTATACCTGATGGCAATTGGGGTAGTGCCAGAATTAGACAGAGGAGAGAAAGGGAGGGGAAAGGGCAGGGAGGGGGAAGAGAGAAAGGGGGTTAAGGATGGGAAGCAAGCAGGGAGGCGGGTTAAGGCAGACAAATGGGGGACATTGGGGTGGGAGGGGTTAAGGCAGAACAAGAGGGGGGCATTGGGGTGGGATGGGAGTTCACACAGACAAACGGGGCATTGGGGTGGGAGGAGGTTAAGGTAGAACCAACAGGGGGCGTTGGGGTGGGAGGGGGGTTCACACAGGCAAACGGAGGGCATTGGGATGGGAGGGGGGTTCACACAGACAAACGGGGAACATTGGGGTGAGAGGGGGGTTCACACAGGCAAAGGAAGGGAATTGGGATGGGAGGGGGGTTCAAACAGACAAACATAGGACATTGGGGAGCGAGGGGGGTTCAGACACGCAAACAGAGGACATTGGGATGAGAGGGAAGTTCACAGACAAACGGGGGGCATTGAGGTGGGAGGGGATTAAGGCAGCACAAATGGGGGGCATTGGGGTGGGAGGGGGGTTCACACAGACAAACAGGGGGCATTGGGGTGGGAGGGGTGTTTCCACAGGCAAACGGGGGCATTAGGGTGGGAGGAGGTTCACACAGACAAAGAGGGGCATATGGGGTGGGAGGGGGGTTTACACAGGCAAAGGGGGCATTGGGGTGGGAGGGGGGTTCACACAGACAAACAGGGGGCATTGGGGTGGGAGGGGGCTTATGAGAAGTCAGTAACTGGTGTACGGTGGTGGGCCTTAGGTGGATGGCCGGCTCCCGCCTCCCGGTTGCTCTCCCTTTGGATTAACAAGCCAAGTGCAACCAATGGGAGGTGGAGCTGTGCCAAACCTAAGGGGCTGCAGCTCAGATGAAATATTAGTGCAGCCATGATGGAAGGAGCAGGCACAGTGATGTTTGTAATGTTTGTAATGTTCATTTGACCTGTTCTTGATGCCATGATGGCTCACTAGTTTTGGTTGAGTTTGGGGCTGCCGGAGGGAGAGGGGGGTAGGAGGGGGCAATACTGGGAAGAGATTAAAATTGGAAATTAAAAAAAAAGAACTCTGTCCCTCAAACTTGAACATTCAATTAAGCAATAATGAAATGCAAAGCAGCTCAAATAAAAAAAATTAAAAAAAAGTATATATACACATATATATATATATATATATATATATAAATCAAATTCACAAAATGGCCACTGTCTATTCTCATACCCTGGGTGAATTCCTGTTCCTCAGGTCCGAGCAAGGTTTTTCTCCACAGTTCAAAAGAAATCAGGAAATGCTCTTTGTTGCTGCTAAGTTCCAACACAGTTCTTGAAGATTAAACCTTGATAAGAAAAAGTTCTGTTGCCTGTCTCAACAATATACCAAAAGATATAGTATGTTCCGACACCTCCTGGAGTACCAACATGTTTCACGCTCTTCTTCTTCGAGTAAACCACCACCATTGTCTTTGTCAGTGTGATTTACCACAAACTTTGATTTCAAAAGAAATACGATGTTCCAACCCCTCCTGTAGTAAGAACACGTTCCAGATTTGTATTCTTCAAGAAAACAACATTTGTCTTTGTCAGCATGATTTGCCACAACTTTGATTTCAGAAGAAATAGTAATTCCTCCTCAGCAGGTTTAATGAGTTGTCTTTGTTAGAGCCACAGTTTAACACTTTCAACAGCCACTACTCGCTTTGCACTCATGCCAGGCCTTCTACATCAGCAACTTGTCATACAGGTTTACTCTCCTGCCCGTTCAATACTTGATTAAAGAAAAAAGTGTGCTTCAGTGGTAACTTCCAACTTAGAACAACATGAACTTCATAAGGTTTCATTGGCATCAAACATTAAAACATTTTTGGGAAACAAGGAAGCACATTTGTGCTCTTTTTGGACTCCTCTGAAACTCTGCGCCTCTCCCTCTGAATAATCTTCACCAGAAGGGCTGCCTGTTTGCCACCTGTCCTTCCCTTCTACACCAACAACCAAATATTGATCGGATATGGTCTTATAATGTTTCTGTCTTGGCTTTGGCAATGTGTGTTTATATCATCTGATGATCTGCATTTCACAACACATGGACAGTAAGTCTGATATGGTATTATTCTGTATCTGTCTTGGCTTTGGCAATGAGTGTTTATTTTTTAAACATTTTTTTTTAATTTGTTTATTTGTATTGCACCAGTAGCTCGCAAGCATCGGGGCGCAAAGATAGGAACACAATAGAAGTACATAACAGGGACGAGGACAGAGAAGAACAGGACACATGCACAATCAAGGTATTTAGCTGGACACACTGGGGTGCATGGTTTATTTGAATAGGTGTGTCTTCAGTTTTTTTTTTCTTCTGAAAACAGAGATAGTTTGCCTCCAGTCTCATGTTGGCAAGTAGGTTGTTCCACTTTCTGGCTGCTATCGTCGGGACTGCTCTTCCCTGTCCGAAAGTGCGTTTTTGTGGGGCTACACTAATCTTACCCAAGTCGGCAGATCTTAATGCTCGACTGGGAACGTAGAAATTGATTTCAGCTTTTAGGTATACTGGGGCTTTCCCAGAGAGACATCTGTGCACAAAGTCAAAGCCTTAAACTGCACCCTATCTTCCATTTTCAGCCAATGAAGTTCTCTCTGGCCTCGCTAATATGATCAAATCTTGATTTTTACTCAGTAATTCTAACAGCATTGTTTTGAATTTGTTGATAGCTATAGTTGATCATCTGATGATCTGTATTTCACAACACATGGACAGCAAGTCTGATATGGTATTATTCTGTTTCTGTCTTGGCATTGCCAATGTTTGCTTATATCATCTAATGAACTGTATTTCTAGACACATGCGCAGCAAGTGTTACGGCTCTTGGGTTTCCCAATATTCCCCGTTCACCTTAAGCAATGTTTGTTGTATTGATATTGCTGAGTTTTTATATACTTGTGGTTCGGGTATTGCTTGTAAGCCTTTGTTTGCACTAATGCTTCCCCACAGGGTTCTTGGACCTGCCACAAACGTATATGCTTGCTTGCATAATCACTTTGATTTAATAAGTATAACGTGTGTTTTTTTCAAATAGTTTGACATTCAACATTGTTATTACTGCATCTTTCACTCACACGTGAGTGAAAATGCCTGTCGTGAACACGTGGATAGTGTCTGAGTGCTCTGGAGTCACTTACAAGCTGTGAACTCAATTGGTAAGTTGCTTGATCATGTTCCACGTGGTGTTTGCAGGCCTTCTGTCGTTGTGTCTCCCAGTGGTCAGACAAACAGCCTACTCTGGTCTACCTCTGCTTGTGCCACTCATAAATTGAGCTCTCCCCACTCCGTAGAGGCTCGGGTGCAGCCCAGCCACCTGAAGCCTCTAACGAGGGAACACTTCCCTCGCTAGTTCTGCTTCCCACTGCCCTATCTGTGCACAACAAGCCTTCAATGGGAAAACATACTTTTCTCATGCTTCCTGCTGTGCAACCTTGGCAACAAGGACAGCTCGAGGCAAAGACCCTCTCAGGACCTGGCACCACTTTTGGCTTTTGTGTGGTCCTGGCGTCTTCTCTCTCCTCCAGCTTCCCTTTCCTCTTTATACACGGCCCACACTGCTTTCTCCTCTCCTGCTGCTCCTGCTGTTTCAGCTGCTCATACCACTCATACTCATATATCCTCCTTCTTAAACACTGCCTACAGCCCTGTCCTCTTCTCCGTACTTATCCTGCTTGAACACTTTGGTGCATTTGACACTCTCAACACTGCCTCACTCCTCTAGACACCCTCCTCCATTGGCTTCAAGTGCACTCTACTCAGATGGGTGAGCTCTTATCTGCCCGTCTGCTCCTTGTCAATCCCTGGGATCTCTAACAACTCTGCCTCTGAGCAATTTCTGGTGGGACATTCTACACCTCTTCTCTCGATAAACCCATCTCATCCTTTGACTTTCACTACCATCTGTTTGCTGACGAGACTCAGATTTAATTCCCCTTTCAGCCTTCCCCTGAGGAGAGCTCAGAAGGCATAACCAGCTGAGTCACAACCATCCATGACTCAATGGCGATTCGCTGTCTGATTGTATACCACTCTAGTACAGACTTCATTGTTCTTCCCATCTCTACTGCGAACCCCATTGTTACATAACTATCTCCTTTTCATCCTGGTGTCCTTGCCCCGTCACTCAAGGCTCACAACTTTGGAGCCCTCTTTTACAGTGGCCTAAGTCTCGAGCAGGCAATCAAGGCTACTAGCACCATTGCCAGGATTACCATTGTAAATATAAGGTAAATGCACCACCGCGTCACCCACCATAAAGCCCAAACCGTGATCTCTACACTTGTGCTCAGCAAATACAACTACTCTTTTTGGCCTACAGTTTAGTTTTCCCCACTAGTCCTTCTTTCCTCAAAACAAAGTCCTCATCTTTGCTACTCACACCCTCCTCAACCTGCCAAAATCCTTGCCTACCACTGCATGCCATCACCATGCTGCAATGCCCTCAATGCAAATCCACTCTCTCTTTAAAATTCATCTCTTCTACTAATCCATCCATGGCCTCCCCTCTACCTTTCTGACTGGATATCTTTTTACATTCTTTCTCTAACCCTGAGGTCTTCCTCACTGCACAAACCTTAGAACAGTGTTGTGAGTTTCAAACTGAGACGCGCATGTCAAGATCGTTACGGTTTGACGTCAACTCAAGCCAAGTTTTTGAAGACCGTCAAGATGGCCAAGGTCTTGAGGTCAAGAGCACGTCAAGATCCTTTTAGACCATTGGATAAGCAGTTCTATAAAATTCTAGGGTGAACGTGAAGGCAACCTCATGTAAACTGTGTGGCAATGAAATGTCCTTCGTTAAGAAGCCAGACATGCAAGCCTTACATTCCATTCCGAATGAAGAAAACATTATTGGCCATTTGGAGTTTGGGCCGAATTGAGTCAGGACTTGGTAATTGGACAGGAGAACACTCAGCACTTACTGTAGGTATTCTAAATGCAATACCTTCTTGCTTTCAGAAACATGGCTAAGGAAATGCTTTGAAAAGCTTTTCAAGGTGGACAGGGAAGAGCGCCCCTTATGCAGGATCCAAGAGCGCTGTAGTGCTGCAGTCAGCTATTCAATTTCCTACAGAGTGCTTTTGGAGTGAAGGCAGCGATGCAGGATGGCCTCCATCTCAGCACTGTGAAGAATAGGGCTTGATAACATATTTATGACTCAAACCTACTTACTCTTCATTTTCATTCTCACAAATAACCTTGAGTTTGAGGCTGCCGGCCCTGTCAAATCTGGGGCAATATGCCTGTGCGCGTCCTTACTCCAAAAAGTTAAATCCAGTGATGTGTTGAAGATATCAGCAATGCAAATATAGGTGCTAAAATGAATATATAATGAATTCTAGGGAAGACTGCTTACAGACATGTATGCACAGTCTGGAGGCCACAGTGGAATTGCGTTTTTTATGGGTTTCTGAGGGTTTTAATGTATATGTGATCATAATTCCTGTGTCAGAGCAGCAGACAGGAGTGTGAGGAAATCGACGATCCACATGGTGTGTGTGCACTCACCTGGGCTTTTTGGAAATTTTAAATGAAATTGAATGATGGTAGATCAACCTCCGGAAAATGCTTGGGGCTAATCCGCATACATTTTCCTATGCTCACTGCATGACATACACGCATAGACCCAGCCTACAGCCCCAGAACCCCCCAGTCATATTTAGTTGGGATCTGACAGGTGGATTTCACGATGCATCCTCAGAAGGGGAGCACAAAACCGCCCTCCTGACATGGCCAGCATAATTAACTAACAAAGGCTCTATCCTTTTGTTGAGCCTTGTAGCTGGTGGACACATTCACATACTGATCAGAATTTTAATCAAACAGGCCCACAGGGGGTCTGGCTGAAGAGGCTAACAAAGGAGACAGGAAACCATAACACCCTTTCATATGCACTGTGTGAACCTGAAGCCAGCTTCCACCCTCAGTATCACTTGACAGTGAAATGTCATGTCTGCAGCTCCGTGTTTCCAGGAGTCATCCCTGCAGGATGACCCTATACAGAGGTATGAGAATGTGGTTTGGTGGGGCAAGAAATCTGGTCTCGTCGTACCTCAAGGAAGCCATGACACTATAATCAGGAACCACAGAGAGCTCCATTAACAAGACTGACCCTTTGATCCACAACAGACAGGAAGCTGGGCGGGACTTAGTATTACATCTTTTCACCCCTTTACCTTTTCTGTTGCAGAGCGCTCTAGTAAGGACCTCATGCATACAGGAGATTGTTGGTGGTCACTAAGGATTGGTACATTAAGGTAGGCTTAGCCTACACCAATCCCTGTGGTCCATTTGGCTTAAAAGAGGTC
This sequence comes from Ambystoma mexicanum, assembly GCF_040938575.1. NCBI lineage: Eukaryota > Metazoa > Chordata > Amphibia > Caudata > Ambystomatidae > Ambystoma > Ambystoma mexicanum. The sequence continues at coordinate 65,095,219 of NC_090934.1, forward strand.
TGAGCCCCTCTTTCGGCAGATCATCAGAAGATGCTGTAAGGTGTAACAAGAAGAACTCAGCATTGGACCCTGGCTGAAGATACAGTCTGCCTTACATCTTTTGCCAGTGAAGGAAAGCCAGGACCTCCAAGAGAGAAGCAAGATTCCTCCCCTAAACATTTCCCAGTGAACAGAGTGAGATACCAAATCCAGAGGACCCTCCAGCAGCTCCAGAACCGGTACCCAGCCAGCACAGAGCATACCCTGCTAGGCTCTGCAGAAAGTTTCCTAGGTGGGAAGTGGCAGAGAGTCTCTGAAACTTAAACCAAGGACAAGGCAGCTGCATGCAACAAACTCCTCAGCTTTGAGCCGTCCGCCCTAAAGGACACCTCAAGTCTAGTGAAGAAGGGCAGATAAGTGCATCGACAAGCATCTACTGACAAGCATCTACTGACGTCTGACTTAAAGGATATTTTCGAGCCGGTCGAGTTCCTCGAGCTGCAACCGACTGCAACGCTGACTGTTGTTAAGCCGCAGTCACTAAAGCCGTCCAAGATTCCTCGACCAGTGCTTCAGAACTGCCAACCAGCACTGGGACAAAGATTCCTGACACTGAGCTGGTGTGTAGACAAGCCTGCAGTCGTCCATCCATCTTTGCTCGCCAACCTGCCTGCCGCCTGATACCCGTGGCTTTCTTGTGTTTTGAACTCTGTCAAAGAAGCTGCAATGTGCCCTGAAACAGACTTGACCCTGTCGAGCACCACAAACTCCTACAGCACAAGGTACATTGTGGTTCTGTCCCCTTGGTCCTTCTCCGAAGGCCCCTAGTAATATTTTATGACCCATTGCTCCTTTTGTGCTGAAACCAAGTATGCTTGAAGTATTGCCATCATTTATTATTCCGACTACCCTCCTGTCAATATCCAGAGTGCATCCCTTTTCCTTCTTTGAAACTGTCTGTCCTCTGCATTCCCTTACAGGGTGGATTGTATTTCATAGTGCTTTTGAACTGTCTGTTCTGATAATAATAAATTAGATAATTTTATACAACCTTGCCCTTTTATCATTTGGTAATAATTGTATTTTCGCTGTGTTTTAAATAACCAACAATCCACAACCTTGCAGAGATATGCCTGCCGCTCCATCCACGTCACCAAAATTGGACAAGGAGGTTTATCATTTGCTTGTGTTTACAATCTCTTCAGATCCCTTCTGGTGTACTAGAGGTGTGGGGTTGATTGATGGTTTAGAAACCAATATTCTTCCCCGGACCACTAGTGCCCCGGAATTTGATTCGTCAAATGGAACCACAGTTTTTGAATGTTAGGTGAAATCGAATGAGAGAGGAGGGGTGACTGTGGTAAGGGTTAATCCCATATTGTAGACTCAAGTGAAGGAGGGTATTGACTACCTACATGTTGTTAGCGAACGTCTTGTGTAGAAAAATCTTTTTTGCAGGGTACAAAGGGGTTAGCAGCATGAGATGACCACTCGGTTGGCTTAAGGATTTAATGTTTTGATATCTTCTAGACAGAAACAGAGAGCTTTTATTTCAAAACAATGTCCTGGTTAGGAATCGCAGATTAAAGTCCACAATCAACCGTTTAAGTGGTCAACGTGGTGTTTGATACCAGACAATTCTGTGTTGTCCAAGTTCAAGTTCAATGCTATGACTGAGGCAAGACAGATTCCACTTTAAAATTGGATCAATTGTCCACAAATGCGTAAATGGAACTGCCCTCTACACCTAAAAAACCTGATACCCCAATACCTGCCGACGAGAGCAAGGTATAAGTGGGAAAAAGGTCTAGGAAAATCCTTCACAGTCAAGGCGGCAAAATTATGGAGCCTTTTGCTCACCTGGCTGACGGAAGACAGAAATCTGTAAACTTCTCAGAAATCACTAAAAACTCACCTGTTTTGGTAACTCCCCCCATCGCACCAATTAAAAACTATCTTTCTCTCTGAGCCACCTGATTGTACCCATATTAAATGGATCATCTTTTTGTGTTTTTGTTATAATGCCCCGATACCCACGGTCTTTAGGTGCTCTAGATATTTTATAAATGAAATAAATAAATAAACACATAAATACATAAATAAGTACCACAGCCAATGCAAAAGCTCAAGCTGAAAATTCAACCGGGTAATCAGCTTCCGCTAGTTGTGGGGAAGCTGGCCAGTGGTGGAGACCAGGGTCAGCAACAATACAAGTGAAAGAGACGCACTGGCTTAGGTTCTTAGTCAACGATCTGGACACTATGAAGGATTTGGGAAATAGAATCTGAAGCAGGGAGCCTGCTCTAGGCCTCACACAGAGCCTGCTTCTTCCACAAGGACAAGAGAGCAACCCTCACAGAAGGGGCAAAGATCCAAAATAGGCTTTTGGTGGGAGAGGAGGGATAGAGGGGAAAGGGGCAAGGATCCAACACCACATGGCCTATGTATACATTGAAAGCGGGCCCTGTGATTTACAACAAAGAGATGTAGAAAGAAAGGTTAGCCCTGATTGCTAGACCCCACAGAGCTGGACAAAGGCAAAGCGAAGAATGCAATGGCGACTTCAGAAGATAAACCTTTCACGTTGGAAAGTAAGAAGAACGAGGAAAGAGCGAGGCTCTGCCAATGTCATATGGCTGTGGAGGAAATCTGGTGCACCCTGACCACGTGGAATCCAGTGAATCTGTGGAAAGCGGCATGTGCAAAAGGATGCATGCTGGGAATGTGAGTCCTTATAAGCAGAACATGGTAGAGAGAGTCAATGAGAAACGATGCCTAGCAGAGGTCGGCACTGACAGATGCCCAAAGCACCCAACCACATGGAATCCAGTGAATCTGTGCACTGCGTGCATAGAACGATGCCTGCTGGGAATGTGAGACCGCAAAAGCTGAACCTGCAAGAGAAAGACAAATGCTCTAGAGCAGGGGTGCACAACTGATTTTGACAGAGGGCTGAAAGTACCTTACATGAGGGCTATAGTGGGCCGAAAAGTAAATGTGGGCAGGGCGGTAGGCGGGGCGTGGCAGGAGGCTTTTTCCAACCCCAATTTGTATTAAACACATGGAAAAAGAATGCTTTGAGGGTAACAATTTTTATTTGCACTTCAAAAGTACATTTTGTACTGCACATTTTCCATTGTTATAATTTATTTATATTTAGTTATTGTATATCGTCTGTTTAATTAAATTATATATTCTATTGACCCTTGATTGGACACTACATTATTTTGGATTGCTATACTTTGCTGTTTGGGTTGCACAAGAGGAATATGTCCTTTGTTGAGTCAGGTTTCCTCAAAAAGCAAAGGATGTACATCTCCTAACTGTGCCTGTTTTAGCTTTATTATTGGGTTCACTCTTGGAGTGCAACCATATGCCCCATGGCTCCCACCCCCAACCAAACACTATGCCCCATGGCTCCCACCCCCAACCAAACACTATGCCCCATTGCCCCTCACCACCCCCAACCAAACACTATGCCCCATGGCTCCCTCAACCCCCAACCAAACACTATGCCCCATGGCCCATCACCTCCAACCAAACACTATGCCCCATGGTTCCCACCCCAAACCAAACACTATGCCCCATGGCCACCTCACGCCCAACCAAACACCATGCCCCATGGCTCCCACCCCCAACCAAACACTATGCCCCATGGCCCCCTCTCCCCCAACCAAACACTATACCCCATGGCTCCCTCAACCCCCAACCAAACACTTTGCCCCATGACCCCCTCACCCCCAACCAAACACTATGCCCCATGGCTCCCACCCCCAACCAAACACTATGCCCCATGGCCCCCTCACCCACAACCAAACACTATGCCCTATGGCTCCCTCAACCCCCATCCAAACACTATGCCCCTTGGCACCCTCACCCCCAACCAAACACTATGCCCCATGGCCCCCAACCCTCAAGCAAACACTATGCCCCATGTCCCTCACCCCAACCAAACACTATGCCCCATGGCTCCCTCAACCTCCAACCAAACACTATGCCCCATGGCCCCCTCAACCCCCAACCAATAAATATGCCCCATGGCTCCCACCCCCAACAAAACACTATGCCCCATGGCCCCCTCACCCCTAAACAAACACTATGCCCCATGGCTCCCTCAACCTCCAACCAAACACTATGCCCCATGGCCCCCTCACTCCCAACCAAACACTATAACAGTTGGAAAAAGAACACCTTTTTGGAGGTGTACCATTTTATTTGTATTTAAAACTTACATTTTGTACTATACATTTCCCCAAATCATACAGGATGAAACAGTGAACCGAACGTAGTTGATCAGTGAGAAACATTGCAGCATTTCTCAGCTGTCAGTTTTTGGATCTCAGGCTCCAGTGAGATTGTTCCTACTCTCAGGATAGCATGGAGATGTTGGTCAGTTAGTCTTGTCCTTAGGCTGGATTTATGTAGTTTAATTTCTGAAAAAACGTGCTCACAAATGTACGTACTGCCAAACATAGAAACCATCTTTAATGCTTCCCGTGACAGATTGAGGAATTGAGCAGTGTCCAGAGACTGATAGACTAATAAAGGCATCTCTCTGTGCTTATTTTTGAGGGCACTACAGCACTGAAGTTCAATCAGTTCCAGTTGCAGTTCAGGTTGTGCACTGTCAACATCAGCTGAGAAAGGGGCTGCAAAAAGTTTAAAAGAGGCTCGCTGGGATTTGAATTGTGTGAAACGATTCTCAAAAACATTTTGCAGTTCCTTCAGGACCTTCAAATGCTGATACCTTCCTACATACTTGTCATGGGGGAAAACCTCTGCAAATACGGGGTAGTGTACCAGCATCCCTTTCTCCAGTTGGGCTGTCAGAAGCCTTAACTTTATTTCAAAGGCACAAACTGCCTCAAACAGATCCGATATGAGATTTTGGCTTCCTTGCAACTTTAAATTTAAATCATTGAAATGGCCTGTCATGTCAGTCAGAAAAGCAAAGTCAGCTACCCAGTCAACACACAACTCTTAAGCATACATCCTTACAGACGCGTACCCCCTAACCCCCAAATCAGCACACTCTCAAACAAGCACCCATATTGACCAGAACCCCCACCCCCCCAAATCATCACACTCTCAAACATGCACCCATACAGACCCGAACCCCCCACCCCCCAACTCAGCACACAAACTCTCAAGCATGCACCCGTACAGACCCCCTCCCCATCCCCCAACTCAGCACACAAACTCTCAAGCATGCACCCGTACAGACCCAAACCCCACACCCCCCAACTCAGCACACACACTCTCAAGAATGCACCCATACTGACCAGAACCCCCACCCCCCAAATCAGCATACAAACTAGCAAGCATGCACACATACAGACCGTGCATCTCAGCATACACCGCATTTAAACTCCAAAACAAACATTCATGCACACCCGACGCCCCCTCCACCCCCTCATCTCAACATACACAACACAAACATACAGCAAAACAGACCCAACACACAAACACAAACAGACCACTTACCGGAGACATGCTGGAAAGCAGGTAAGCTGGAACGCTGGCGAGGTAACTGGAATCGTACTACGGCTGGTGTGGTCCAAGGCAGAAATGCCTTCCGGCATCAAACCTTATGGACCACGCCAGCTGTAGTGCTGGCACTCCATTGGTGCAGCACACACACACTACATGGCTTGTAGGAGCAACGTGGTGCGTGTGTGCTGAGCCAATGAGGGCCGGTGTTTTGTCTTGCCCGTAAGACAACAAAGACTTTCCTAATGGAGGGCGGCCGATGTTGCTTGCGGACCGCACTCCATTAGGAAAGTCTTTGTGCCTCGCGGGCCGGACAAAATGGCATGGCGGGCCGCAGCTGGCCCGCGGGCCGTATGTTGTGCACCCATGCTCTAGAGTCAACGAGTAAAGATGCCAGAAGCACCCTGACCACATAGAATCCAGTGAATCTGTGCAAGCTGCATGCACTGACGATGCCTGCAGGGAATGAGAATCCTGAAAAGCAGAACATGGTAGAGAGAGGCAATGCCCTAGGGGCAACGAGAAATGGTGCTTAGCACGAGTGAGCACCAATTGATGTCCAAAGCACCCCAAGCACATGGAATCCAGTGAATCTGTGGAAATCTGCATGTGCAAAACGATGCATGCTGGGAATGTGAATCCTGCAGAACATGGTAGAGACGCAATGCCCTAGGGTCGAAGAGAAATGGTGCCTAGCAGGAGTGAACACTGACAGATGCCCAAATCACCCCAACCACATGGGATCCAGTGAATCTGTGGAAATCTGCACGTGCAGAATGACGCTTGCTGGGAATGTGAGTCCGTATGCGCCGAACATGGTCGAGAGTGCGAATGCCCTAGGGACAACGAGAAATGGTGCCTAGCAGGAGTGAACACAGATAGAAGCCCAAAGCACCCTGAACACTTGGACTCCAAGGTGGCATTGGCAAGCTGCATGCACAGAATGCGGCACGCTGGACGCATGCGTCCCGAAATGTGTCAAGAATTGAAATCTCGTTTGTCTGGAACATTGCATGCAGACTGCCAGAAGATATGTATGTATTTATTTATTTATTTATTTTTTCACATTTGTAGAGCGCACTACAGCCCTTAGGCAACGTGGCACTTGTTACATGAGAAGAGATTTGCTTAGTTACAGCACATTGAACTGTCATTGGGTGATCTGCGGTCTTCTAGGACGGACAGTCTTAAGATTCCACAGTGGACGGAATGGCCCTGCATGAAAACATTGCATGCTGGGAAAGAGACTATCAAGGTTCTCGACGGTGGTCGGAAATGTTGCGTGCTGGGAAGAAGAGTTTTAAAGTCCATAACAATCATTTGTGTCGAGCGCCGTATGATGCAACGGAAACTAAACATGAGTGCAGAGAGCTGCACCGCCAGTGCAACGAAACGCAGAGAAAGAGAGACCCAAAGAGGAGCACTGTCTTGGTTCAACAACGATGTATTTTGGGATAGAGGGACCTAAAGCCCAGAACTGCTCTTCTTCTAGCAACGCGGTCTTCTACGATATACAGTTTTAGAGCTGAGACCTGTACGCTGGAGAAGGGAAGTCCCAGACAGCCCCCACTCTCTGTCTCTGGAAGGCAAAGTGTCTTGACACTTTCCGGAAACATTGCATCCTGGGTAATAGTGCTTCACAGCATCCAGGGGGCATCTGTAGATCCTGCCAAATGTATGCAAGACGAGTACATACTCGGCTCTGAGACCAGGGCCTGCCCTGGGAGCCATGCCTACCGGTTCAAAGAGAAGAATACATCAATGTTTCACATTTTAATGAAAGGCTTTATTTGCTTAGTACTTTGTGTCTGTAACAATGCATTGGAGAAAGTGAAGGCAGGTGCATTTATAGCACAGTGTAGTTTAAGGTTTAAGAAGGATGCGGGCATCATGAAAGCATGGCTTTAGAATAGGATCAGTCCTAGACATAGTGGTAACATTCTAAGGCTGCGTACACCGTCCAGGGTCCCCTTCTTCTACGAGAGGAGACTATCGAGGAATGACCCTGCCACATCTGCCCCCATGGCCAGGGTCATCACATCTGGAATCTGCTGATAAATCCCCATAGCAGTGTCAGCCATTGGACTCTGGGCAGAGCCCCGGGTTAACGTGCCTGCTACCCCTGCCTTGTCCGCCGGCACGCACACACGTCAGAGATCAGTAGCGGTGGCCACGACGAAAAAGCATGGTGGCCACAGATACAATCGATGACTATGAACTGTGCCCGCGCCCGAGCAAGGGCATAACACACACCGGCGCAGTCTAGAGGTCAAGCACATTGGTGGGGATCAGAACTCTTTCTAGAGTGGGGATGATTAGCAGTGAAGCTTTCAGGGAGGGGTGTCGAATTCCATCCAATGGCAACTCTGGCATAGACAGTTCTGTGTAATAGAAAGCATCTGGGAACGTTCAATACAATAGTGTGACTGTCATACATATCACATAGGGGGATAGATGGAAAAAACAACCCAAGGAAATGCCTTTTACTAAGTGATGTAATCAGAATGCATACCCTGATAGCAAGACAATGCATTTATAGAAGAATGGGCGTGGCGTGAGCATGAGAATGGGTACCCGCAACACGTCAGTTGTTGTAAAGAGTAAGAGATCCACAGCTGATTGGTCAGTGGTAATAGCCTCTCGCCACCACCTCAGCGTCCACTGTTGTCTTATGATATAGATTTGTTTTCCTTAAGGTGAATCCCCTATTCGAGTAAATACAGATTACCGGCTACTCAGTTTTTCCAACCAATGGATCATGTCCAGTTCATTGTGAATAGAGAAGCGAGACCGGTAAGTCAGTGATCCTTTCACTTGAATCCTAGGTACACTCCAGTTGTTGCCACTGTTTGTTCAAATGATTATTACAATCCTCACCCACAGATGTAATCAGAGAAATGTATCAAAATACATTAGGAACAAATAAAGACATCTTGACCCGGTTGGCCGCATCAATTAAGCTGACAGCTCTAGCTGAAAAGAATGTCACTGCTTTGCAGCCCAGGGACCAAGATTTGGGAAGATGACAGATGCTAACATCCACTGTGAGGCAAGATACCATGTTCTTAGAAAGCAAATTAACACTGGGTCAACTTTAGCGTCATTGTACCTCATTGTTAGTCTAAGGTGAGTCTAGGATGTTCGGTCAGCCGTGTTGTTCTACAATGGTCTCCTCCTAACTTATTCCCATTTGGTAGCTCAGAGATCTGCAAATTTTGGCTTTCCAGATGTTTTGCATCAGCCCAAGCCAACAGAGCTAGCGGTGGGGTATTATGGGATTTGTAGTCCAAATATCTGGAGAACCATGAGTTGTAGTCCTCTGCGATAGCTCATGTCAACAGTGGCCGATTGGAGGATCCACTCACACTAGGCCAATCCTTCCGTACTTTCCATCCTGAAAACTATCCACGTTGCTGGATTTTGGGAGGGGGTTGTGAAGGTGGATTTGGAAGGAAACTGGTTGAGTTTATCCATGTTCAACTCACAGGTTAAATATGTGGAGACAGGAACAGCACCACGACCAGTGTCCCTCCTACCCAGTAAAGGGACACACATGATCTCCTCCAGTCCTCAATCCTATAACAGTTTTTTCTCATTAACTTGTCAGCTCCAACCAAACAATGGCAACTACAAGCAATCTTCTTCAAGGATTGAATGGGTAATTATTTTGCCAATCAGGGGGAAAGTTAGGATCAATAAGCCAATGGTGTGTGAATGTATTGAGGTGAAGGTGTGAAGCCAACAGGCCTGCTTGAGAGGTCACACATGAGGCTATTCAAGGGGAATGGTAATAAGCTGCAGATAAGAAAAGGATTGAGCTGCAGAACTAATCATGAATGGCCTCTTGACACTGATACACAAATTGCTGTGGATAGGGACATTAATCAGAGGTGTAAACAAACCCATTCATGAGCAACTGTTGAGACACTTGAGGGCATTTCGTGGGTATATGCCAAGGTGTTTAATGAATCAAAGTGTGTGTGGGGGGGAGGGCATGGGATTCTGAACAGGGAATGAATGAGAGGTAATGAGGAAATTAAAGAGTGAACCAGTGGTCCATCAGTGATTGACTGATAAGCGATCAGAATGACGCTGAGGGTCATGTTAATTGCCTATCAACATGGTCATTGACAACCATCAATGGGTTAATTAAAGAGATGGTGATTAGGCAACCAGTCAGCTGTTAATGGGCCTACACAATGAGAAGTGTATTGGGGAAGTTATGGATGTAGTGACAAGGGCATTAATGAGCTATTGATGAAGCCATTAATGGACCACATTTGCGAAACAAACACATTGCTGATGGGGCTAATAATGAGCTTCTGGTGGGTCAAGGGCCTGCTAATGATTGAGGATTCAACACAGTATGAAAGTGATGGAGTCAGGTGCCATGGAAGGCCCAAAGCTACTGACATATTTGGAATCTAGTTTGGAGCCAGGTAGTTACCAGAACATGTATGTCTTTGAAGCTCTGTAGATCAAACACTGCCGGTAGCGCCACCTTTAACAACAGCAGGGATCATAGCCTTATAGATGACATGTGGATCCCCACGAAGTGGCGGAGTAATATCTTAGATTTCGAGATCCCCACAAGGGGGGCAGTGGACATTTCCTTCACTCACTAGACTGGGCATCGGGAGGGTGGGGGGCTGGGTAGGAGGAAGCTGTGTATTCCCAACCACTTGTGAAGGGCCCTCCTGGCAAGGTACTTCCTTGGAAAGGTGACAGGGAATTGGAATTCTCTGCAAAGACAGTGACAGTAAATATGTGATCCATCTTAACCTGTCTAGAGCCTAAGTCTTCCCCATTAGAGAGCATTAAGTCTATCACTCTCTTTGTGGAGATTTGGATGATGATTTTTTGTTCCACTAAATCTTCTCTGACTTGCAGGTCTGGGCGAGCAAAGTCTTGGCTTGCACCTGTTCTCAAAGAAAAAATGAGGTTACTCCTTGCAGCTATTAGAAGGCCCACTCCATCCCCTGTCCCCATCACTGTATGCGTGCACAATGGAACACCTGGTGATAGCGATTCGTGAACATCAGGGTATGCAGGGGATTGCATGCGGAGAAGTGGAACTTAAGCTCCCCCTTTTCTGCGCTGACGATATCTTGAGCTACCGGATGGATGTGCACACCTCTCTCCCTGTCTTACTTCCCCTTATAGACACTTGGGGGGCTTTCTCCGGTTTAAATATAAATGTAACCAAATCATTCATCATGACGATGAGTATACTGGACTCCTGCCTAGATCATAGGAGAGAGGTACTCGATTTAATGGTGGAGAAGACTTTGATTAGATACCTCGGCATTCTTCTTCCGAGAGATCTATTACAGCGTTTGGCAATTAACTTTGATCCTGCCCCAGAGGCCATTGAACTTTGCATGCATAGGTGGGGCCAGGTCATACTATGCTGGTAAAGACCGATGACAGCAGTCAAAATGAATGTTCTCCCTCGGCTCTTGGATCTTTTCTCGGCTCTACCTGCAAGGATACCAGAAAGATTTCTTTAGAGAGCTCCATCTAGCAGTGAATAGATGTGTGTGGCAAAATAACTGTCCAAAGGATCAAGAGGACCACTCTAACCCTTCAAGGGAGGCCGGGGGTTTGGGTTTTCCGACTTTTCCTGGTATTATGTCGGTCAAGTGGCACAGCGAGTAGAGCGCTTTCTTTGACATCTGTGCAGAGCCTGCTGATGGAGGTTCGAATCCTGGCAGGGCCTAACTCAGCCTTTCATCCTTCTGAGGTCAACAAATGAGCACCACACACTGTGGGTAATAATAAGCAGCGCTCAGATATCTGAGGGTTTGTAGCGCTATATAAATGCAAAATTATTATTATTAAATTATTATTATAAAGCAGCCTATTGAGTTCCACTTGAACAAATGAGGACGGTCTTGGGATACGGGACGAAATAGACAGAAATTCAGCAAACATGAGAGACTTCTTATAGGCCCCTCACAGGGACATATCGTAAAGATTGAGGGATCAGCCGAGCCTTTGGGTACTGTGGTCAATATTTAGGAGGGGTACCTTTACATACAAGCTATCCTCATTGCCGTCGCCATGTAATCGGGCTGGGGCAGCAAGGCTTCTGTTATACACAAGCATGGTTGGATATGGGATTAGGGAGAGAGAGGCAATTCTTTAAAGACAAGGTTTTCCTGGATTATGACTCAATTAGGGGATGCTGGCCACAGAAAATATCCCAATCCTTGAGTAGCTTTGCCGTAAAGGGATATTCACCAACCTTAAATGGAGAAACAACTTGAAGCGCTCACTCGCGCCTTTTCAGAAAGTAATGTACTTCTCAGGGAATAGGAAACAGTGTTGATGATGGCAAAAATGATGGGTAGACTAATTTTTAAAAAATACTAGATTTGGTGGTAGAGGAGATATCCGATGAGATGAGGGAGAAGATATTTAAAAATATGTTTCACAAGAACCTGTTCACTGCAGCAATGGAGCATAATTAAGGGAGTATACAGATATCCCAGAATGTGGGAGGCCATGTTCAGGGCTGGGAGACTGGCAATGGCCCAGAAGTGGAAGAGCTCCTGGCTCTAGATAAGTCTGGGAATTTGGATAGGCTGATGAAACGCAAATGAATTCTAACGATGGAAAAACTGCTGCTTGTCAACGATTATGTTTAGGGAGCAATGGGGAACAGTGATATGGAAATGGGGATGGGAGGTACATTAGACACACGTTGGGAAGAACCAGGTGGTACATATATCCTGCTCACCAACCGCATCCCCCCTAATTACTAGTTTGACGATAGCCTGGTGAGTGGAGAGGTAGGAAACCCTGGGCAGGCGGACCAGTTAGCCGTGGGAGACCCGAGTATGTTACATTATGTCGATTTATACCGCACACTGCTACCACCCAGGGGCAGTCTCCAGGTGCTCATGTGGAAATTACCAACGTGTGAGGGATATAAAGGTAGTGAAATATTTGGAGGAAACTTATGGGATAACCTATTCCATGAGCTGAAGCAAGAGTGATTTATAGTTTATGTTAAAGAAGCTGGATTAATTTGTCACAAAGTAATAACAGCCCAAATCACTTGTAACAGTTGGGGCTGGAGGGGGCAGAGGGTGTGCGAACGAATGTTGAGTTGTGTATGTATTGGTGTGGAAGCTTCATGTTCAAGATTATTATTACAAAGTAAAGTTAAAAAAGACCCATTCCAATTGCCATAAGGTAAAGGAGGCAAGAGTACAGACAATAACTGAGTAATGGAAGGGTGGACGTGCTCGTGCACAGGGGGATGCTTTGAGCTCCGACTCAGACTCTCGCGACACAAAAGCCTTCTGGAAAATCGTGTTGAGAAACACGACGGATTGGACCTTAAGTCATGTTGTGGTTCCGGAGACACACGTCCAGGAACAAGATTGGGTCAGATATTTTAGAACTCTTTACACAGTTAGTGATGCTTGGAGGCAGCCGGGCGAGAAGGCGACAGAGGGGGTCCACAGAGCCTGTGCCTGTTTCAGCTGTGTAACATGTGACTGCCGTCACTCAAAGGCCCTGGCTATGATGGCTTACTGAATTATCTATTCTGTTCCAATTTTATGGACTGAGTTGCACAAGTTTTTAATGCAATAACAGTCAAACAGATTCCTGAGCGTTGGAAAAAAGCTCCAAAAGCGGGGACAAGGCCAACACCTCCTCCTATCGCCCAGTTACACTGCTGAATGGTACGTCAAAAGGTTACACTGGTGCTTTGCTTAAGAGATTGGATTAGTGGGTTGAGGACCACCACCTCTTATGGATACACAACTGGCATATGGGACAAGTGTGGGAACTGTGAACCAGTGCCTGAACTTGTACTTGCTCTTGTCCAAATGTGTTTCCATGTTGTGGTCTCCGGTCTATGCTGCCTTTATGGAGTTCAGTCCAGCCTTTCACCACGTAGACAGGGGGCTGATCTGGAGTACCCTTAATGAGTTGGGTGTCCCAAAGCCCCTAGATCAGATGATTGAGTGTCTCCACACCAATTCTCAGGTACGGGTTCATTATGGGAGGGAAGGCAGTGTAGGCAGGCCGGTTGAGACAAAGAACGGCGTCAGACAGGGTGCGTACTTGGACCACTTGTGTTTATCCTCTACATCTACTCGCTTGAGTTGACCTTGGTTGCCATAGACACTGACACGCCTTTACGTGCAGGAAGAAGACTGCCTGCCTTGAGTTACGCCAATGGCGTGCTCTTGCTCGCCTGCAAAACCCTACAGATATTGGCGGATATTACATCAGTTATATGCAGTCAAGTGGTTTGACATTATACTAAATAGTCAAAGATTTCAGGTCTGCCGTCATTTTACTTATTTGGGGATTTTTTAAGCCACCATCTTGCTTGGAATATTAACACATAAGCAAATAAAGGTTAACATTTATCCAGGTGATTGGAGGTATTTTTAGGTTTGCCAGAAATATGGAACAGTTCTCAGTTGGACACATGATTGTTAAGGGGAAAACCATTGGGTCGAGGGCCTATTGCTGTCACCTTTGGCGTTATGGAAGAGTCAAAATGCTGCAGAGGGGTGAACATGTTTTCATAGCCCGTCTGTTAGGTGTACCCTCAATGATGGAGGCGTATTTGAGACATACTGAGACTGGCAACCCTTTTTTGATAGCTGTGTTAGATTAAGAGTGATTCTGATGTGGGGATCTGTGTGGACAGAAGGAACTTTATTAAGGCTAATTGTAAGGAATATCTTTAGTTTGGGGAATTCGCAGAGTGGGCTGGTTACATTTCATTAAAACAACATTGAACAATATGGGATTAATTTTTCTTACAACAATCCGAAAGCATTGGGAGTATTCCGATATCAATTCTTAAGTCATGCTTCTGGTCTGTACAGAACAGTTTGTGTGAGACTGCCAGCAGAGACAAACTAACAGCTAGAATGTAGCTTCCATTGAGCCCGGCGGGGGGCCCAGCTGAATATCCTAATTGGGTCTCCAACACTTACCATTGGCAGTTCCTGACTAGGGCTCATTTCAATGTCTTCTGCATCAATGCTATCACTCGCAAGTGGGGGGGAAAGGGGGCTCTAATAGGGAGGATGATGAATGTGTGTGATTGTGTGGCTGGAAACCTTATCACACTTTGGATTATTCTGCCCCCTCTACAGTGGTATAGGGAAAAGCTATCGTGTGAACGTGTTGATGTTCTTCGACAATGGAGACATGCCCAATTGTTCTACCTATCTGGGCTGCCTTTGCTCTGAGTAGTCTTCTAAAATCAGCATGTTAGAAAAAAAAAAAAACAGTTTTTATTGCGAGGTAAACAAAATGTGATTGGTATGCCTTGTGGTTTCTGTTGTCTCTTCTCATTTTCTATTTTTGTGTGATTTAATGTTTTGCAATAATAATAGGTAGGTGTATACTTTTAGAGGATTGCACGCTGTTTGGTATTGCCTCTTATGATGTTGTTTCATGGATTTTAATTGAAAATCTGAATAAACAGAATACTGCTAGGTCATTTGTGGGGCCAAAGTATCGCACCGCAAATGATATATGCTATGTGGATAACGCTAGGCAACGTCTCCAACGCCCATCGCTCTTTGTCTCAATCATTTTCCCCTCAGTGTTTTCTGCAGACTATTTTCCAATCAGTTTTATAATTTTGTTCATTCTGCATTCTCTCTGATTTTGTTAGTGTCCTGGTTTGAATGGGGTGATTGATTGCGTCTGATATTAAGTCTGCCTTCGCGGGCATAATTTCCCCCTGTCGCGTCCTTGCAATCTCCCCTGCCTGCGGAGGATCTCAACCTCATAATGAACAATACAGATTTTCTGCAGAGAAATGAGAATGTCAGAGGAAGATACCGCGCTCCCCCGAAGTTTTACTTTCATGGCACTCATAACATCATAGCCTTTCACACCAAGTGAAGTATTGACTGCCGCAGTCATTCAGAAGGAAAAATATAGCCAAGCCCCTGTGGAAGAAATCTCATCAATTACCCTAAAGAGCTGACTCGGTGGATCGGGGACTGCCATATCTCGCATATATTAGTGCCGCCGACTGATTGAATTAGAGATCTAAGGTACGCAATGCATCAAAACACAAACTACCTGGAGCTCCTGGAAGCCCTGCCAATGTGTCATGGCACAACAAGCAAGAACATTGATGCAAAGACGGGTTTTCTCAGTATCATATAAAGGAAAGGTCTACCCTTTCTTCATCAAAGAAGGCATTACAAGCTTTCCCAGATCATTTCAAAATCCCCCAAATAACAATGACCCCTGGTGATACCCATCCCCTTCACCAGTGTTATTATCTCTACATTCCACACCGACTGTATGTAGACGACATGCGGATCACCTTTAAAGTCACAGGTGATTCATCAATTTACTAGAATGTATTCAAAGTGATATGTTATTGAATGATATACAGCTGCTGTTTGCAGAGACTATAGGCGCTATAGGATCTGTGGAAGAAGCAGACTGGTTTAAGCTATTATGGACAGATGGAAATGCAAGAATGCTTTGCTGTTGGGTTGATGGGTGAGGTTCAGAAGTACTTGGGCACTCCAAGAAGAGAATATGTCTCTAGGTGTGGCAACAGAGTATCCAGCTTGCAAATGCCAGAAGAGTGCAGAACACACTCAGAACAAGCTTGAGAGCCGTTCCATACCAGAGGTGACACTCCAGCTACCTTGGTCCCAGAGGGCTGGGTGCTGCATGCCCCACTGTGTTCTCATATTGGTACAACTGAAGACCCATTTTTCAAGCATTGTTTTCATGTTCAATTACTATTATTAGAACAGTTTGCATTGAGGGTGGTTATATATTATCTATTCCCAATCTGAGTTCCTCACTGACCAATCACCACTTTAATAGAGTTTCTAAAACACTAACACGTGATGTCACTAAGCAGCATCTCCATATTGGGCGTATTCTTGGATGGATGTAAGCAGGCTGTGACACCTTGAAACACCTTTTGCTGTATAGGCACATTATAAATACCCAATAAGTAAATAAATCTAAACAAATAGGACAAAGCCTGTTGACATGTGCCTGGCAGTGGCTAGTCCATAAGCCACAATGCTCTAATCTAAGAGCATGTCTGGATGAACCCAAGAGATTGCAGTGGCCATCATAGCCTTGTGTTCATGGCTGGCGAGAGTGCACCATTGATTAACAGCAAGTGAGACACTGAGTGTCCCACCTGAGCAATGACTCACGGTGTAGCCAAGGATGGCCAACCTCCTATTGGTTGAGGAGGAGCACTGCACGGGGTGACCTGCCAAGCCCGCATGAGTTTAATTTATATTGAAGATGTTTTATCTGAAAACTAGAATTGGGTATGTTCTGTCTCCTTCGCCACTGCATATGTCAAGAAAGTAAGTGGTTGGTTTGAAGGTAACCACAATGACGTTACTCCAAAAATCAGCAAATCTAACAAATGCCTACTTAATATTACCTCAACCCAAATGTACTCACTAAACTATAGTACAATACAAAGTTAGCATATGTCAACGGGTATATAACTGCAGCCACAGTACTACAATAGTCATATTAAAATCTAAGACAGTTAGAATATGATAACGGGTGTCTAACTACATCTATAATGCTACAATAGTATTTTTAAAATCTAAGACATGATCCAACATGGTGACTGTTCCAAAACATCTGACGCACCTCACGTTTTTGAACATCCAATCAGCATGCATCTTCAATGTCCACGGGCACCACGGGCACCACGGGCACCACAATACCCGCTAATAGGCCCAGGGGCATCCGCAGACTCCAAATCAGGAAAATAGTTCGTTGAAGATTCGTCCAATGCTGCCGAAGTTATAAGCCATTGATAAAAAGTGAGCAACTTAACCATTACTACACGGTTATACCACAGGCCGTGCAACATACACACACACACACAAGCAAATGTGTGGGTGTGTGAGTATTACAAAGCCACGGTATTGGCTGTGTAGTTATGGTTAAGTTGCTAATCCCATTGGAAGAGCACTTTTTGGGTGGCTAATAACTTCGCTCTCCCTGGACAAATTGTCACAAAACTTTGCAAAAAAAGTATATGGCAAGTTATAGGGGGGGAGGGGGGGGGCAAAATGTCTTTTTTCTCCCATAGACATAATGGGAAAAATCTTTGCTCACGCCTACAGCCCAAACCACTGGACGGATTTTCACCAAATTTGCGGCAGGGGCGACAGCTTGGTCCCGAAAGCGCGCTTTTGTTAATTTGGTGTAAATCCATCTAGTAGTCTTTTTTAAAATGACCAAAATGTAAAGCAAAAAATGAGTGATATCTAGATATCTATGTCCTCTCCGCGGACACATTTCCCTGTTCACTCTGCGGACAGTGTCCTGATTGGCTAATCGGCTTGCGTCAAGTCCGCGGACATGCAACGTGTTCACTGATTGGATGGTGAAGAGCGTGGAGTGCGTCGGATTGTTTCGATGTTCCCGCCATCTTGGATCCACGGACACCCACGGACAGCACAGTGACAAACGGGGAGAAAGATAATTTTGGCAAGTGTGTTGGTGTGTAAGACTGTTTGGGGAGGGTGGGGGAGTAAGAGATGGGTCAAATGTTGTGTTTATTTAGGTGGCAAGCACCCTCGATGTGTATGTTATGTCCGCGGACAGCCGTGCTGTCCTAGATGTCCGTATCAATCAAACTGAGAGTGTTCTAAGGACACGGTACCTGTCCGTGTTGTCCGCAGGCAAGTTGGAACAGTTCTAAGAACACGTGTGGTGTCTGGGATGTCCGCAATCTAAAAAAAATGGGGGTGTCCTAAGGACACTATACCTGTCTGTACTGTCCGCAGGCAAGTTGAAACTGTTCTAAGAACACACGCGGTGTCCTTGATGTCCGTATCAATCAAAATGGAGGTGTTCTAAGGACAGTATACCAGTCCGTACTGTCCGCATGCAAGTTGAAACTGTTCTAAGAACATGCACGGTGTCCGGGAGGTCCGCAATTAAACAAAATGGGGGTGTCCTAAGGACACTATACCTGTCCGTACTGTTCGCGGGCAAGTTGAAACTGTTCTAAGAACACACGCGGTGTCCGGGATGGCCACAATTTAAAAAAATTGGGGTGTCCTAAGGACACTATACCAGTCCGTACTGTACAGGTACGCACATACGCACTGCACTCATAAATTCTACGAACATCGCGCCGGTCCATAACTGTTCGTCTCACTTTTAATTAGTTTCAGGACCGAACACTGTTCATAGAACACCCACCCACGCTGAGTGTGTGTCCTAAATTGCGGACACTCTCCGGGTCCCCGAACATTTTAAAAGTACCTTTTCAGGCAATCCACAGTATTTTATAGTCAAAATTCAAAATAGCACATGTCCCAGACAATGACCCTGACTTTCTACATACTTTTTGGAACTTTTTGAGCCTTTTGTGGGTGTTCGATCTATCTGCGGACAGTGCGGATGTCCACGGAGCGTGCCCACGCACCCCTATAAAAGGCCACACCCCAGAGCTCATCCTCAATGTGCTTCTGGCTATCTGACAGAGCATTGTCTACTTTTCTGGTAATCTTCCAGATTTTGCTGCTTTTGCTGCTTTCCATCAGACCTGATGGCATCAATGCTTGCTGCTCCAGCTGTTGCTACATCTGTCTCAGCACCACCCCCACCACCACCACCACCACCTGCCCAAGGGCCTGAAGAGGGGAACATGCGTGAGGATGTAGAGGAGGAGGATGAAGAGGATGACGAGGATGAGGTAGTGGAAGTCCCTACTGCCAGCACTCGCCGTGATACTTAGGTGTGGCAGTTATTTACCATTCATGGTAACGTACCCAAGGCGTGTGCAAACAAGGTCACCTGCAACCAGTGCAATATGGTGCTGAGTCACGGGAGGCCTGGTTCGTAGAGCTTTGGTATGAAATCCATGAAGCGACACCGACGGTCGTTCCACGGTGGGGCCATTCGCAAATTTGTACCTTGCGATCAACGTAGTAGGTTGAGTTCCTCTACTACATCCTCCGTTTCCGCTCCTCTCACCACAAGAGACACTCCTTTGGGAGAGTGCATCCCTCCAGCTGCCTCACAGCCCATTCACAATGCTGATGGCCCTTACCTTTTGAGGGTCACAGTTTTGTGTATGTACTGCACGCAGTACTCTGCAGGGAGGAGAGACTCTGAAGTGCTTTCGAGACTGCGGTCTCGGAGCACGAGAAGACCTGCCCACTACCTACTACTACATCTTCCTCTCTCACCTGCCCTTTCTTATCCCCGTGGTTGGTGCCCCCCCCCCTTAACCTCCTTTCCCCTCCTCTCCTAGTGTGTTTTGTGTAAAAAACCAAAAGAAATATAAAACAACAAAAATCCCCCAAAAACAAGGCTCTTTTCAGAGCCGCCTTTCTCAGTCTAAAAATAGAAGTGACATTATCTGCAATTCAGATAATCGCTCCACCTTACTAATACAAACACATAGTAAATACGTAATACTAATAGTTCTACGTTACAATGCAGATGGTACCAAAAACAACTGCAAGCTGACTGGATTCACACATGGTCAAGTATCACTTGGTAAGAAAACCTTCACAATAATAGGTATAATCTACCACGCAAGAGCCACAACCGAGGCAGGTCACTACACTGCATATATTAAAAGAAATGTGGATGGTTTCAATGTAATGATAGCACCATTACTCTAAAGCAGAGATTACCAGCAAATCTTACGAACGCTGTTTTAATTTTCTTAAAAACAAAATTTAATAACTAATCTGCACTTCAACATTAATGAAACATCAATTAAACAATTATAAACTGTTAGAATATGCCAACATGTATCTAACTGCCCCAAGATTCTATAACAACCATTCAGATAAATGAATACCACTAAATTATAACAAGAAATAAAGAGTTAGAATACACCAACAGGTATCTAACTGCCCCAAGATTTAGCAACAACCAAACAGATAAATCAATACCACTAAATTATGAAAAAAAAATAGACAGTTAGAATACGCCAACAGGTATGTAACTACTCCAAAAATCTGCAACAAGCCAACAGATATAACATTAGCCAGAAACAAAAAGTGAACACTGAAAACACTGTAGCATAACAAAAAACGTTTTTTCTTTAATCAGACATGGATTTATTTTTTTCCACAGACCCATTGATTTGAAAAAACAAACAGAAACTGAGCAAATTGCACAGTACACTGGTTTGTAATCTACTAAATATGTGTGTCGAAATGAATAAGGAATGTATATTATTCAATGTTATAAGTCCTTATAAACTACCAATACTAACATGATATTTTCTTTTATCACAGAAATTGACTAAGAATATATGTACTCCACTTACCAAACCAAACAGTAAGTATATTACAATAAGTACAACTCATAAATACTGCTCCATAACACAACCATTGATGCAAACAGTGCATATAACTTCAGTCTTGGGTGCAAGACTCTAGGCCCTAGCCACAACCACCGCAGCATATCACACCCATGGTGGCTTATAACTTCAGTGCTTATAACTTCGGTCTTGGCCCGGGCCACAATCACCGCAGCATACCACACTCATAGATCACACCCATAGAATCAAACATTTTAACTATGCCATATGGGTATCTATTATGTCGGCGGACACCGTGTGTGTTCTTAGAACAGTTTCAATTTGCCTGCTAACAGTACGAACAGGCATAGCGTCCTTGGGACACCCGCATCTTTTTTTTTTTTGCGGCCATCCCGGACACCGCGTGTGTTCTTTGAACAGTTTCAACTTGCTCGCGAACAGTACGGACAGGTATAGTGTCCTTAGGACACCTCCATTTTTGTTTAATTACGGAAATACCGGACACCGTATGTGTTCTTAGAACAGTTTCAACTTGCCTGTGAACAGTACGGACAGGCATAGTGTCCTTAGGACACCCCAAATTTGTTTAATTGCGGACATCCCAGACACCGCATGTGTTCTTAGAACAGTATCAACTTGACTGCGGATATTACAGACAGGCATAGTGTCCTTAGGACACCCCTATTGTGTTTATTTACGGACATCCCGGACACCCGCGCTGTCCGCGGACAGCCCAACTGACCTTTTTTTAAAAAAAGGACTGAATTCAAACACACATAATATTTTTTTTTAATTATATATAGATGTACAATTTATGAAACAGAAGGGGAAGCAGAAACTGACATAAACACAGGGGAATTGGGGATTTCAAGAGGATGGATATTAGGAGATGAAGGGATGGAAGTCTCATCAAAAAGTTTTTCTTTGTGGAGAGGTTTTAGGGATAATTGACTGGGATATGGAGAGGGGGGACAGGTACATGTGGGACAATGGTATTTATTTTTTTCCTTTATGTGTTCCTCCACAACATTTTTCAAATGGTTGAAATTTGCGATGAGCCTGTAATTTATTCTTCCATGCGCTGGAGAGTCTTTTCCAGCGTATCTTTTGGTGTACTATTTTCAATGTTTGTATGGTCTGTTAAAAAATAAATATATATATATATATATATTTATTTATATATATATATATATATATATATATATATATATATATATATATATATATATATATGTTATGTGCACATAAAGTAATGATTATTAATTTGGTTATATAGAAAAGTGTCTACCATTACTATCACTTTTTTCAGACATGTCCTAACGTGGGAAATTCTCCTCAAGCCACTCTAAAGTACTGGACATTTCTATGAAAACAAAAATATATATTACTTTTATTGTATCTAATACAGAAATTTTAGAAATATATAAGAAAAATGAAGTTTACTTACTAGCTTCTGGTCTGTAGATCTGCTGTTGCTCCTAGTTGTGCAGTTTCTGTGAGGTAATTATGTCGGAAGCATATCTTTGTTGTTTTGGTATATTCCATTTTAGTACATATGGTATTTAAATGATGGTTGATGTGTTAGATATATAGGTTCCACTTCTTATTTATTACTACATATAATGTGTTTGTGCGCTGGTTTTTGAACTTGTGCAGTGTTCATATGGCATGATATAACAATTTAAGATACCCTCTGAGTTTTTGGGTACTGTTGCTGTTGTCCGCGTCCGTCCACGGACATTTGCACAGTCTGCGGACATCAAAATCACTAGCTGGGGGATCAGTATGTTCTATGTTAATGTATATGAAGTCAGGGACATTATGGTTAAGTTGCACTACTAAAAACCTATCAAATTCAGTAAAAAAAACTTTGTTAAAGGGACGTTATGGTTAAATTGCGCTACTAAAAACCTATGACATTCAGTAAAAAAAAACGTTGTCAAAGGGACGTTATGGTTCCAAGTAAAACCGAAATGTGATGTCATCTTTGACGTCCTGGGTGTTAGGCTTAGCAGTGCACGGTGGTGGCGCGAGTTATGGTTGCTTAGCTTACCATAACTAGCGAATTTCAGGGGTTTTTCGGTTTTACTTGGAACAATAACGTCCCTTTAACAACGTTTTTTTACTGAATTTCATAGGTTTTTAGTAGTGTAACTTAACCATAACGCCCCTTTAACAAAGTGTTTTTACTGAATATATATATATATATATATATATATTGTATTGTCTACTCAATGAAAAAGGTGTCTACCAAACTTTTAACAACCCAAACCACAGCCATTCTAGCCACAGCATACAATTTTAAATTAATATAGTACAACTCTCTTGCCCCACTTGTACTCAATGCACCATGCATCTTGCGGCACAAGGCATATTTCTGCATAGAAATACAGTGGGCAGGTAACCATGGCATTAAAGGCACTGAAGGCACCGTTATAAGTGAAATTAGTTGTGACCAGTTGTAATTTATCACGGGCAAGGTGAATGAAAGTATCATTTATATTATGGAAAACGGGCCCTGCACAACTGCATCCTCTGCCTCCCAACCATAAGACCTTCCAATCGGGCAGTGTTAGCTCCCCTCAAAGTCTAGTATGAAGTATTGACCATCCAAACTGCAATACATGAATGCAAGGAAAAGGAAGGACGGTGTGTCACACTGCATAGAGGCCACACACAACCCCTTTCCTCAAACAGACCAAAGTTATGTCTCTTAGCCTCATAGTCTCAACACCAGAGCACCCCTCATTCACCATCTGGTACTCTCAAAGTCTGCCTTTATCTCCACTATCTATTTCTCTTGGTGATGTTCATACCCGGGCTCTTGAGCCCTCTTACCATACCCTCCAACTCATACCACTCATTCTAGTTTGAATATTACCACTCATCAAAACCTGTGCTCGTCATCTCACAACTATACGTTTCCACATGGATATGTGTTCCATTCTTAGAACATTTAAACATGTTGGTGTGATGACCACTGGTCTTGAAAACCTAGAACCCTTGTCCCTCACTGTTGTTCCCCCTTTAACACTCCCATTGGCTTTCGGGTCATCTGTCATATCTGAATGTATACTTCTCCTGTGCCCTTGACATCTTCTCCATCACTTCATTGTGGGATTTCTCAGGCCCCTTTTGTTGTTTTGTTAACCTAAATAGAAATTAGCTTGGAATGTATACTCCACTCTCTCATTAACTGGAAAATCGACATGGCCATGCCCCACCTGGGTGCTGCTCTCCAACTCCACACAATGTGAATTATGGCTTCAGTTACTTTATGGTTACTCTTGATAGTTTGTTCTGCAACTCCTAACTCTAACTTTCTACTAGCCCATTACTCTATGGGTGATACACTGCTGCAAACACCAACTTAATATCATTTGCTATGCATACCTGAAAACATTAATGCTTCTTAATCAGGGCCCTTGTCACTTTTTACTTCCTCAGTGTACGTTTCCACCTGAAGACATGTTCTAGGAAATGCACAATATCCTGACTATTAAGTCTCTTTGCTAACTTGACTTTGGGCCACACAGAGTAGCAGTGTACCATAAGTATCGTGCATTTATTTTCTGGATCCATTGCTGTCGTAACAAGCCACATTGTTTATTCTTAGTCGCCTTCAGGCTACTTCAGATACTTCAGATGCAGTGATGGAGCATAAAGGTTGCTTTTCTTTCTTAACACTTTATCAGAGTTCAAACATAACCAGCATTCACCAACTTGACGTTCAAAATAAAACAAAACGTTAGTCCTGGCCACAAACACCTCTTGCAATTCTTTCTCTCAGTATCAAATATGGGGGCCTGTACTAGCCTTCCCCAGATCAAGAGTAGAAGTGCCGTCTTCCACTGAGAGTTTTGTCCCTTATTTCACAGAACGGCATAAGGAATTCACTTAAGGTCACTTGTTCTCGCCATCAGTAACTGGCATCTCATGTCCTAGCTTAAGATCCGGTCTCCGTACAATTCACTCAACTATTCCTTCTTTGTTATTGTTTGATTTGATTTGATTTGAGGGATTTATAATGTGCACAATGACAAACCAAATCATATGAACTTGCAGATGGTATCAAGGCAGTAGAGCACAGAGTACAAATGAAGTTGAGCAGAAAGGACCCAGCTACCAACGGGCGATGGTGACAACCAAACCAATGATCTCAACATGAAGGTTTTCAAGGCTCTACAGAATTGACAACATTATTCCAAAGACCTAATTTCTCGAGAGATGCTGTTCCAGAGCTTAGGTCCGTAGACAGCAAATCTTCTGTCTCCCCTAGTTATACATGGGGCTCGGGAAATATCCAACAGCAATTGCTCCCCTTAGCATAATAGCCTAATATGTTGATAGTGACTAAACCTTTTGGTAGATAGGTTTGTGCCAGCCCCTTTAAACTCTTAAAAGTCAGGCAGGCGATCTTAAATTGTATCCTGTCCTCCACCACCAACCAATGAAGGGTACAGGGTGCCGCTGAGGCATGGTCAAATCTTTTCAGACCACAGATTAACCTGACTGCCACGTTCTGAGCCCTTAGTTGTCTCTGCCGTTGTTTGGCAGGCATTCCAGCCAGGAGACTATTGCAGTAGTCAAACTGGGAGTTTACCAGTGATCCCATCACAACTGCAGGAGCGCTGCTTGGGACATAGGGCAAGACTTGTCGCAGCATACATAAGGAATAAAAAACAGATTAAACTTTGGCAATTACCTGACTTTCACACCCCAGGTTATTTTGCCAAATGCAACCAAGATGTTTTATCTTAGTTTAGTTTAATTTCTTTATTTATACCGCGCGCCGAACTCTGGGGTAACTTGGTGCCGGAGACTTAGAGGAAGTTACAGCATAGTATAGACATAAAATAAAATAATGGTAAGTGTGGTTGACCGGGTTACAAGATGGTCAACAGGAGACAAGTACATTTAAGAAGAAAGTCAGATGGAGGTGCGATTCTTGTTGGCGAGCCATGATTTTGTTTTGGCTCTAAAAGTCCAAAAGGAGGGTACTGCTCTAAGATTCAGTGGCATAGCGTTCCATACTTTGGCGGATAGGCCTGGGAAGCTGGAGCCGCCTGCTTTTTTAGGGAGAATTTGGGGACGGATAGGCAGTGTGAGTATCGCATTCTGGTTGATCTGGTTGAGGTGTGTTAAGAGACTTGTCTGCCAAGTATGTGGGGGCGTCATTGGAGAGGCATTTGTGGACGCTAACAAGGGATCTAAGAGAGATTCTGTCTCAAACAGGGAGCCAGTGAGCATCTTGTCTGATGTTGGAGATGTGTGCGTGTCACGGGATACTCAGGGTGGCTCTGAGGGCATTGTTCTGAAGCACCTGCAGTTTTTTCAGATTGCTTTCTGAGGTACCGAGAAAGGGAGTGTTACAGTAGTCAACTTTTTAGAGCACTAGTGCTCTGGCTAGGGTAATCCAACTGGACGGAGAAAGGAAGGGTTTGCAGGCGTTGATAGGCTTATTTGTATAAGCTCTGGCTGAGGCCTTGACGTTCACCTGTCTTTTGAGCGAGAGAGTGGAGTCTAGATAGACCCCAAGAGTTTTTATTTCTTTGGCCACAGTGATTAGGTTACCATCTATGTTGATAGACACGTAACAGGGGTCCAGTTTGTTTAGCTGTGGTTGGGAGCCGACAAGAAGGAGCTCAGTTTTCTCGTCGTTGAGGCATAAGCCGTGGCCTACCATCCAGGCTTGGATCTCCAGGTAGAGATTGTTGATCTTTGTGGAATCCTCTTCATAGCACCCTGATAGGGTGATGAGAACATGGGTGTCATCAGCATAGTTTGTGTATGTGACGCCCAGGTAATCAAGGCGGTCGAACAATAGCTTAATGAAGATATTGTATAAGGTCAGCGAGATGCACAAACCTTGAGGAAGGCCACAGAGGATGGGTATGGGGTGGGCTGAGGCTCCTGGGGAGAAGACTCGGGTGGTTCGGCTGGCTAGGAATGACTGGATTCAGGCAGTCACCTGGTTAGAGAAAGCCGCAGATGCTGTCAGATGTTCTGTGAGGATCTGATGGTCGACAAGGTCAAAGGCTGCTGAAAGATCTAGCAGTAAGAGAATGGCTAAATTGCCCTTATCTTTTGCCTCATCCATTTTAGGTCAAGGAGGGTTGTCTCTATTCCGTGCCTTGGTCTGAAACCCAATTGTCTAAGGCCCAGGAGGTTGTTCTCTCCCAGGTTCTTCTGGATTTGCAGGTAGGCCACTCTGTATAAGATCTTTAGGATGTAGGGAACAGTGGTAATTGGCCTGTAGTTGGTTGGGCTGCTAAGGACTGAGCTTGATTTGAAGGATACGTTGATTAGGGCAGTTATGAAAGGTGCCAGATTGTTGGCACCTTCCTGGATGATGGGAGCTGGACATGAGTCCCCTTGCCATCTGGAGGGCTTGAGGCCTTTGATGATGCTTTCCACTTCTTCCATAGATACTGTGGAGAAGGAGAAGGGGGCATGTTGGGGCTTTGGAGTTGGTTGGTGGTGGTGGAGTATTTGTTTTTTTGGCTAGGCTGAGCTTTTCTGCTCGATTTTGGATTGGAGCATGGCAATTATGTCTGCCAGGTCTTTTTGGATCCTCTCACACCAGTCTGCATCTTTCACACGGGTTTCTGAAGGTGTGGACGGGTACTCGAGTTCCCTGAGGATGGTGAAGAGCTCCTTTGTTTTGGATTTGGCGCTCTCATTTCTGTTGTCGTAAGTCTCTTTTTTGGCCCTGAGGATGGAAGTTTTGTAGGTGGTGGCTGCTATCATGAGTTGTGTTTTGTTGGCTTGGTTTGGTGTTTTTCTCCAGGTGGCTTCTGCAGCTCGTTTGGTATTCCAGAGGATTTTTAGCTCCGGGGTGACCCATTAGTTCAGGTGGGCTTCCGGTTTAGCTTTGGTGAGTTTGATGGGGCGATGATATCTACTGCTGATTCAAGAGTTTTATTAGAGAGGTCAGCGAGTTTATCCGCGAGTTGGTGTAGTTTGTGGGGGAGAGGATGTTGTGGATAAGAGGGCAAAGGTTCTGCAGGATGATGTTGTGGTTTTTCCTGATGAGGGTTTGCGGAATCATGGCTGGGAGGGTGATTGGTTGTGACTTCCCTTGGATGGAGAAGGAGATGGCGTGATAATCTGACCATGCAATTGACTCGTTTTTAAGGATGGCTGTGGACCAGTTGAGATCCGCTAACCAGTCCAGGGTTCTACCTTTGTTGTCTGTTGGGGCTGTGATTCTGAGCTTGAACCCTAATTGGGATATGGTATTTTCTAGGGAGAGTGCATTGGCGTCATTTGGATTGCCGAGGCCAAGGTTAAGGTCTCCCAGTAGGATGATTTTAGATACTGTTTTGGTGTTAGTGGTCAGGAGGACGGATATCTCTTCCTCGAATGAGGAGATGGGACCGGGGGATCTGTATATGAGGTGCAGAAGTATGGTTTGAGTAGCAGAGAGTTGAAGATTGGTTGACAATAGATCTGCAGATTGGAAGCTGGAAGGTGGGGTTATCTTAGAGGGAGAACTTCAGACCCCCCCCCAAGAAAAAGGGAATTCTGAGGGCAGTTTCCTGCCTTAGGAAGATGCTGTGGCCTGAACAAAGCAACCTCAGTTTTGGTACGATTTAATTTCAGCTGATTTGCCGACATCCATTGGCTAACCTCATCGAGACAGTGGTTAACCCTAGGGAAGGTCTGTTCAATATCACCAATTTCGATAAAAACTTGGGTATCATCAGCGTACGAGTGAAATTTGATCTGATGTTTCCTCTGGATATTCATCAGCGGGCGCAGGTAAAGATTAAAAAGGAGGGGAGAGAGGGACAAGCCCTGCGGTACCTCACAACCTATGTACATGAGGTCTGAAGAAGAAAAAAATCATTTTCACCTGCTGATGCTGATCAGCCAAAAAGGATTAAATCCATTTTGGGCCATGGTCAGAAGTTTCGCAAACTATCTTTAGGCAGTTGAGCTGTATGCAGAAGCTTCGCAAACTACCTTTAGGCAGTTGAGCTGTATGGAGTGGTCGACAGTGTCGAAGGCTGCAGAGAGATCCAACATTACCAGTAATGAAAGATCTCTGTTGTCCGCGGCCTCCAACAAGTAATCTTGCACTGCAAAGAGTGTTTTCTCTGTCCCACACATATGTCTAAAGCCTGAATGCAAAGGGTCCGGCACTTCAACAAAAGTCTGCAATTGATTGGCAACAACTTTCTCCAATTATTAACCCAACATTGGAATGCCAGCAATTAGGCGATAATTCTGCAAATCAAATGCATCCAAATTCGATTGTTTTAAAAGAGGAGTAATGACAGTTTTTCTTAATTCTTAGGGCACACACCCTTGCTTTATGGATTTATTAATACATTGTGTCATAAAAGGGCCAATACTCACTTCTAGGTCCTTTGCTGCACAAGCTGGCAATGGAAACAGCAAATCATTGGTGGGCTTTAGATATGCAATCAGTCCCGATACTTCATCCTCTGCAACCTCCGAGCACTTTGAAGTCATCATGAGTCCCAGAGAATCATATTCCTCTGGATGAAAACTATTAGCAGAAGATTGAAGACTCAGAGCAATATTTCTATGAATCTTTACTACATTCTCCTTAGAAAATAGATTCAATGTGTTGGTCTGCCTCAATGAACGTTCCAGAGAGGCAGACAAACACCCAGGGTTCAAAGAATTGAAACTCCTTGATAAAGCTCTCTAGCATGGTTCTTTGCAGCCTCAATTTTAGCATGGATATGAACCGATTTTGCCCAAATAAATTGCCTGCTTGTATGCCTTTAATGCCAATTGTGACCTAACAAGGTTATCCTGAATATTAACCTCTCTCCATTTCCACTCTGCGTGTCTACATTGTCTCCAAAGGAATATAAGGTCCTGAGGTAACTTTTTTTGTTTTAAGATTTTTTGTGGAGCCACTACTGAACAAATATTTTCCAGCATAGAAGCACAGCCGGAGAAATAAAACATCACATTGCAGCATTGAACCAACAGCTGCTAATGCTTGCCGTACTTCCATACCTGAAACATTTGCCAAACCCGTTTGACTTCAGTCAGGCACTGTAGGAACGTCAGTTGGGGGCTGTCATTTTTCTACAGTCGGCTTCAACATAAAAAGCCGGGTGTAGTGGTCCGACCAATGCACTGGGATTGCATCTTTCAGATCTTCCATATTCCCCCGTAGCAATAAGATGTCGAAAACAAT
Source organism: Ambystoma mexicanum (assembly GCF_040938575.1). Taxonomy (NCBI): domain Eukaryota; kingdom Metazoa; phylum Chordata; class Amphibia; order Caudata; family Ambystomatidae; genus Ambystoma; species Ambystoma mexicanum. Next base: position 65,125,170 of record NC_090934.1, read on the forward strand.
GTCCAAAATTCCCTGGCACTCGATTTAGTCAAATCATCTAGCCAAACATGAATATCTCCCTGGAGCAAAATATGTTGATAAAGAGAGGAACAGATCCAGCAGTTACAGAAATGCTATGGCAGGACTTTGAGGTCTATTACCAAAAACTACTTTGGGGGTGGATAACGGAGTAACCCCTATAGCCAGCTGGCCCACCTGTGACACCCCATCCAACTGCAAGAGTTCTAAAAGAGAAACCCACACAGAGGATTGCTGTACCACAGCTATCCCTCCACCTCTTGTTCCCTCATGATTTAAAATCTGTATTAGAAAACCATCAGGAATTATAGCATGGAACGATGCGTGGGAACTATCTGTAAACCAAGTCTCTATAATAAAGAGGATCTCAATAGCATACTCCTCCATGAACTCATGGAGTTCTGTGCTGTGAGTCACTGCTGACCTGGCATTGATGAGGGCAACTCCTTTCCTATCAGACATCAGGAGCTCTTCCTCATCGGTTCCCACTATCCCCAACACGTGTATGTTATTAAGCTCCCGGAGAGAGAAAACCCCTCATCATTCCTCAGAGCTCCCATTGTGATGAGGCACAAGGACTACACCAATCCTACAAAAGAGTATGTTGAAAAACCAAAAGGAAAAAGACACTACCTGGCAGAAAGTCAGAGACGACACCAGGTCGGAAAACAGGCTAAAACAGGCTTCGCATCAGCACTTTGCGGTGGCGCAGTCCTGCTATGCCTGCAGCGCGAAGTGTTTACGCCACAGGCTGTGCGCCCGCCTGGTCACAGCTGGGAAATGAAGTCCCACGCTGTGTCAATGGGCTCAGGGAAGCGGTGAGGCACCGTCTTTATGTAAACAGAGTTAAAATAATACAAGTAACCCACAGGTCCCTGAGATGTTCAAATAATGCAAGCCTAAATATGTAAAATTATCAATGAGTCAATTTTTCCACAGTTCTCATATCCAATTGCTCAATGTTCAACAAATAAATTGTCAGGCCTTCTTCTCCAAACTCACTATTATTTCTTTATCTGGTTCTTTCATTTCAGTATGGGCAACTACCAGCACGCATTATACGACATCGGCCATCTTGCTTTGCAGTTCATGGGCTTTTTTTAACAAATAATCACATGTCTGCAATCTTAAACTCCAACATGCTGGGCGTGGCTTCATACATGTGCATCAGGTGTGCTACGTCATTGAGCTAATCGGGTTCCAGACCCCCACCCCCACCTCCTGAAATGTGAGCTGAGGGGTGGGGCTTTCATGCTGAGCCTTTATCAGTTCAAAGGATCAGGAATATAGTCTTGGGTGCATTGTGTTTCTGCCATGGCAAATCTACAATCTGCTCGGCTCTGATGATCAAGCACTGCCCGTTTCCCCGAGTTACAGCCCCCCTGAGACACACAGGCTGTGTCCCTGGCTCTGCACCCAGTGCCGTAATGAACTCAACAACACGTTTCTTTTGTCATCAGCAGCATAGCCTTTCTCATGCATGATGGTGAATTTCCAACTGAAAGCCCACCAGTCACCTTGAAAATCTGTGACAGGTAAAGCGAACAACACAATAAAGCACCCTTTTGAAATATCTGTTCATACTCATAATGTCTAATAGTTTTATATGCAAGAAAGTAAAGTTAGCTTTGATGTCCTTAGTTAAATGTTCTTAAAGCCACACATAACACGCTGGAGGTTTGTGACGAATCTACAAGCCTAAGTGTGATTATTACACAACCTCTTTTATTGTGTGTCTTAAAGCGCTGAAAAAAGAGTGGGTAAATAGATGTTTTGCCCATTGCATCTTAGAGTTTTCCATTTAGTATGTGGAAAATAAAGGAACACTGATATTATTTTGGCTCACCATGCTGCTATATAGATTTACATGTTGGCATGATGCTTTACTGTGCAACTTGTGTATTTTGCAAGTAAACTCTATAGGACAGTATTATTGTAGGCCTTGACACCCGAAACTTAAATATTTGTTCCAAGTAAAGCATGGAAGGAGGATACCTTACCTGACTTCAACTACAAAAATGTGAATGCTTATAAGTGATTACATTTACACCCTTACAATAGGGATGATGAGATCCAGACCAAATTCTGTGTGTGTGTATTTATTAGCATCAACACAGAAAGTTTCAAGTAATCAAGACAATTTATTTTACAGGTCTTTCGATAAGCACGAAAGGTACAATGTGAACGGACAAGGTTAGTGATAAAGGGTGATAACACATATGAGTGTCGACCTCGGAACTGTAGAGGTCAAAACTTTAATCGAATACACGTTTCCCGCAGTTGAAATGGGTAACAACCCTGGTAGGCAGGGAAAAGTGTGCTCTCAGACTTGCATCAGTCCAAGGCATGATAAACACATGGTGCACACAACACAATTTACATGAAACGTACACAAGGGGGGTGGAGTTGTGACACAGGGATCGACACGGGGTGTGTTTCGGCCAAAAAAGAGGCTAGAATGGCGCCTGTCTTTGTGCTGGCCTTCGTCAGGAGATGCACCTATGGCGGTGCTGTCCGTTGTGTCTGTGGATAAAAACATGCTGGTGAGGATCTCGGGAGTTATTTACTAAGTACTAATTAGTATTAAATACAGGCAAAGTAGTGCCAGAGAGGTACACCATGTGGTGTCTCTTGGAAACAGCGTACCTGCTATTGTGGTGGCAGGAGGCTGTTAAGAGGGTAATCCATGAATGATGCAGGATTGTCGGTGCCTAAATGGCACTTGTTCTGTCGGCTGTCTCGGTGGACGGGCCGATATTTCTCAGGATCCCGTGCGATTAGTATGGGCCGGGATGGGTTCCAAATCTGAGACGGGACAAAAAACACGGGTGATGAAGACCCGGCTATGTGTGGAGGACAAAAGGGTGAAGGTGGTACGACACAGGGCTATATCTACACTGGTGTGGTGGTGGTGCTCGAAGCTATATAAGCAAGGTGCCTGGGCTGTGTGCTCCTGGGTGTGCCGAGGTGAGTGATAGTCGGCTGAGAAACATGACTTAGGTGGCACTAAGAAGGCAGAGGTGCGAAAGTAAATTCATTATCTACGCCATCAAGTGCCCCTGTCAACTGGTCTACATTGGCAAAACCATCAGACCCATCAAACAAAGGATTAACGAACACAGGTCCTGTATCAAAAACCAAGTCGAAGACAAGCCATTAGTTGAACATTTCGCCAAGGCTAAACACACCCACGATTAACAGCCTCCTGCCACCACAATAGCAGGTACGCTGTTTCCAAGAGACACCACATGGTGTACCTCTCTGGCACTACTTTGCCTGTATTTAATACTAATTAGTACTTAGTAAATAACTCCCGAGATCCTCACCAGCATGTTTTTATCCACAGACACAACGGACAGCACCGCCATAGGTGCATCTCCTGACGAAGGCCAGCACAAAGACAGGCGCCATTCTAGCCTCTTTTTTGGCCGAAACACACCCCGTGTCGATCCCTGTGTCACAACTCCACCCCCCTTGTGTACGTTTCATGTAAATTGTGTTGTGTGCACCATGTGTTTATCATGCCTTGGACTGACGCAAGTCTGAGAGCACACTTTTCCCTGCCTACCAGGGTTGTTACCCATTTCAACTGCGGGAAACGTGTATTCGATTAAAGTTTTGACCTCTACAGTTCCGAGGTCGACACTCATATGTGTTATCACCCTTTATCACTAACCTTGTCCGTTCACATTGTACCTTTCGTGCTTATCGAAAGACCTGTAAAATAAATTGTCTTGATTACTTGAAACTTTCTGTGTTGATGCTAATAAATACACACACACAGAATTTGGTCTGGATCTCATCATCCTGATTTTTTTGTAGATTATATGTTTACCCACCTGGGTAAATCAGGACCCCGCCAGGTGCCCTACTATTTATATTCACCCTTACAATAGGACAGTTTTAATAAGTGTAGGGACAAATTGGTGTCCTCTGGTGCTCCTTTGCCAATGACTCCAATACATAATTACGGAATGTTACAAAGACGAAACTGGCGAGCCAGTATGACTCCAACCCCTGTACTGTCACCCGGAGAAAATGGGCGATGATGACGCCGAGCCGGGCAGCAAAACAACAGCAAGGAACAAGTCTTGGTTCAAACTAGTCCCCAATATCATGTGGAGAGAAAACCAGAATCAGTCAAGATGACGAGACAGTCACTATGAACCAAAGCCTGTTGGAGGTGATGGGGCCTGCAACCAATCCCAAGGTCCGAGTAGCGGCAGCCGATGCACCGCCAACGGAAATGCAGCTGGTGAACCGGCCGAGAGACCATCACAGGAGCACAGCAGGTACAACCTGCGGGCGGCACCTGGGCCCCCAGGCAAACTGAGTGTTTATATGTGCTAACATGGAGAAATGTCAAAGCACAGGAATAGTTAGAATGTAGATAGTTGTTTAATGAAAAAGGAGAGGACTGAAGGATGGCTGTTATATCCACGCCACGTCACTGCGCTGGGCGGGACGTGGCGTAATAATGGAACGGGCGCCGGAACGTCTGGAAAGGAGGTTGGCAGTCTTGTGCTGACACCACGACCAGGCTAATGTCTTTTCTATCTGCGCTCCCCCATCCCTGCATGTGAATCGTGAGATCTAACAATGGCAGCGCCATTTTGTAACTTCCACGTTACTACTACACACCTGCAACAGAAGTGCGCTACGAGGGGGGGCTGCAACTGCACTTTATAATATGGACATACCGTCTGATTAAACAGGCAGGCTGTAATCCTATACGCCTCATGGTGCTTCTGACCTGCCCTTGGGGTACTGGCAGTACCGTGGAGGTCAGGGACAGGGATTATATGAGTTATTTGAAGCCCACATACCGACTGCGTCAAAACAGGTTCTCCTGTTCCTGTGTCGGATGTAGGCACAGGCAACGTGCATGTGTATGACATAGAACTAAAACACCCGGGTACAACTTATCTGATTAGGACTAACATTCCCAGGTACAACTTCTGTCCAGGACTACGTTTCTGCCCTTTGCAACGTCGCATTGTCCAGCAGATTCGGAGCAGGGATGGGTCCGGATGAATTGATGGGGCAAGGGTCAAGTCATCTCCCACACAAATAACTCCATAGTACAAGAAAGCTTATGGGTGTGTGACGACCCTCGACTCTCCACGTCTGAGAACCATTGTAATTGCAAAAACGTGCATCGCATGCAGGGCCTTGAGGACAAGAAGAGAAGGGACTTTGAGGAACAGCAGGTGCAGGATAACAAACGACACCACAGAAAAGGAGGAGAGTCAAGAAGAGAAGAAATCTTGGATGGCCACAGACTTGGAGAACGTCAACTTCTTTAGTTGCGTTTTTTTGGGGCATTTCTCCAATTCGCGTTCCTGCCCAGCGTGAGGGCAAGGACGCAGGAACAGCAGGATTAACAAACACTCATTTCGGGTAATCTTGACATAGGAAGGATAGAGTGTTCTGTGTTCAGGAGGACAGCTCGGATGATGAATGTGTAATGAACATCAGAGAAGACACCCAAGGACCAACCACATGAAGATGCCAGATTTGCACAGTATGAATCGACAGGACGCCTGTGGTGGTCGACAGTTGCTCAACATAAGCCGCCATTTTGAAAGGGACATGAGATACATTCCAAGGGCAGAAGATGGGAAGCGATTCAGGATATCCGAATGCTCCTGGGTTTGTCAATTTCAAAATGCGGTTGCTGTTTCTTTTTTTTTAAAGCACTCCTAGAGATTTAGGACAAAATGGTAGCTGCAAAAGTATAAATGGGTGCATATGTCCATAAATGGAGAGACCAGCCAGTCCTAAACATTAAACTTGACATCAACAGCATGGATGCTAGCCATGGCACTGTAATCAAGGAGCTCTGCAGGGGGTCTGACGTGCCAAGTACCCTGAGGTGCTTTAGAACGGAACTGGCAGACTGCAGAAAGTTGCACACACAATCTTACTCAAGGAAGGGGTTATACCAGTCAGGCACAAGGCACGAACTTAAAAGGAAAAACATTAAGTTCCTCTTATTAGCCAAAACTAAAAATGACCTTTTCAAGCATAGCCAGGCATTCCTGAAGCCGGAATTCATGACGCTGGGTGTGATTGTGTCATGGTTGCCTAAGTAATGCAGAGACCACAAGGTGCACCCTCGACATTCCTTCCCCAAGGGTGCACCATTCAGGGAAGCGGGCAAGGACACATTCCCCGCTAATGGCTGCTGATGCGAGCTGGGCAGATGGACAAGAGAACGAGATGCGAGGCGTTAGCTAATGGAAGGAGTGCATCATCCAGGGCACAGGTGGGGGAGGGTGGACACGTCCAGGCATGTCCCCCCACTTCTTGATTTTTTGGCTAGTTAAAACAGAAGGTTTTACCGATACAGCAAATGGCGGAACAGGTGTTGCAGTAGGCCACAGTGGTCTTCAAAATGGGGGGCTGTTCCCACCCAAGGCAGTGTGAGGGATGTCCATGGAGGGGTGTCCAGACTCTTTAAAAAGGGATTAAGATGACTGTTTTTAATAGAAAATATAAGCAGTAAAAAATCTCCTTATATGTTAAGGAGCTTTGGCCCCGCTTGACATCCTTTGGGCCCTCTAGTGCACCCAACCGTTGTGTGGTGGGGGGCCAAGAAACAATATTTTTACTCAAGAGGGGGGCTCGGCATGAAAAGGTTTGAATACCACTGCTGTAAGCTCTTCTTGTGAGCAGAGACCCAAGCATGAGTCTGCCCAGCCCAGATTCTGGTGCCTCATAAATAACCTTAAACCCACCTGTTCATTAGTTGTAAAAAACAACTTAAGGCGAGTGAGATTACATGTTTTCATTAATCATGGGGTGGATAGGGTTCTGCCCAGGCAAGGGCACTGGTAATTCAGAAGACAAGCTCCATTCGTCACACGAACAAGGAGCCAATGGAAGCGGCACACACTTGTGCACGCTCACAATGTTGTACCGTGCTCGGAAGTTTTCCAGCACAAGGAAAATAAATGAGGCGCATTCCAAGTTGTCACTTGGGTTTTTCTTTCCCACGCCGTTCATTACACCATGCTCTGTCCCCTCTCCCCAGGGAAACCCCTTACATTGCTGGGGACACAAATGATAGCTTACAATGTATGCAGTTGCAGGGTGTGGTCTGAAGCCTTCTGGCATGTGGCAAGCCTGCACCTGACAAGGTCAAAGCATGCCAGGGCTGATTCAGCCCTTCATCCTTCTGAGGTTGCCAATTTGGGCGCCGTTAATGTACGTATTAATATCAGCCATTGGTTAGGAGGGGGAGGAATCTGACACCAGGCAATTTATAATGAAATTACTAATAATCTGAGAACATTATTCCGAGAGACAAGCTCACATAAATATATCACAGTGTATTGTTTCCATTATTCCGTGGGAGAGAGCCACTTCCCTGTCACCTTCCATCTCATCTAGAGACCACCAACACATGACACAGTCTTCATCGGAGACTTCACTGACCTGGTCACCACCATGTCCCTCACGCATGCAAACAACATCTTGGACCCTATCGATGACCCTCGCAGGACAAGGCTGCAGTGTTGAACGACCCAGGTTCGCAGGAGATGCTGCCCAATGACACGTAACCATTTGTTACATCCACGCTACCGAGCCTCTAAAATCGGAGGTTCTGACCCTCTGCTGCAAAGCCCTTGCAGGACAAGGCCGCAGTGTTGAACAACGCAGGTTCACAGGAGACACTGCCCGACGAAACGTAACATGTTTGTTACGTCCACGCTAATGAGCCTATAAAATCTGAGGTTCCGACCCTCTGCTTCAAAGCCCTGGGAGGACAAGGTCGCAGTGTTCAACGACTCAGGTGTTACGCGATGAAGGGGTCTGCAGACGATTCACCCTCCTGTGTGTGGCCACCAGGGACGAAGTGGGGCAGTTGGCTTGCTCTGCGCTTCTTAGCCCCTCCAACTGCACCTTTCCCCAGACTGTGTCCCTCCTACCCTTGCATCCTGCACCTCTTCCCCTTGCTGGCTGTGCCCCCTTCCCCTGTGATTCCACCTGCACTATCCCCTCACACCCCTCCCTGAGGTCCCCTCTTGCCCTCCCATCCTTGTCCCCCATCCTCTCCCTGCTAGGCTCCCGCTTTCCTTGATTGCGTGTGCACCCACGCCCTTCTATCCTTGCCTGTTACAAGTGTGTCCTTGGCTGGTGTGGCCCCTCGCAACCCCTGATCTCGTGTGCATCTGCATCCTTCCATCTTTGGCATCGCTCGTGCTCCGCATCACTGACTTGTGTGGTCCTGTGCAATCTTCAATCGTGTGTGCCTCTACGCCACTTCCATCCTGACTTTGCTTGTGCTGCACATCCCCGACTTAAGTGGCACCTCGCAATCTTCAATCGCATGTGCCTCCACGCCCCTTCCATCCTTGACTCGCTCACGCTTTGCGTCCCCGACTTGCATGGTCCCTCACAATCTTCGATCGCGTGTGCCTCTGCGCCGCTTCCATCCCTGTCTGTTCGCGCATCATGTCTGCAGCCACTGTCTACATTGACCCATGCATTCCTTGATCGCTTGTCCGTCTTCCCCCTTCCATCCTCATCACGCTCACGCCTGCGCCCTCGCACGCGTGATCCCCACGAACCCTGATTGCGTGGGTGCCTCGCCCTCATCCTCCTCCTTGGCTACCTTGCCCTCTCCTCCTTCCTCTTCTACCCTCCCTCGGGCTCCTTTTACAACTCCGCAGGGAGTACCTCCAACGTGTACCCCTCCCCAGGAAGTCTTTCAAGGGTGGCAGCCTTCTCCATATAGCCACGCTCAGCTGTCAAACACTCCTCTACATCTTCCATCTCCTGGAAGAACTCCACCTTGATGTTCTTGGTCTCACCGAGACATGGTTCATGGCCATCTCTGTCACAAGCTTTGACACTCTCCTCCCCGATGGCTACAAGATCCTCTTTGCACCCAGATCCAACCCGGAGTGGATTCCTTCAAATAGCATGAATTCATGCATATGTACACTGAGTTGCATAGAGTTTTAAGATCTGTTTCTGAAATATCATGTGCTTGTTGAGTCTGGAACTGTGGTATTTGTAGACGGACAATACCTGCCACATAGAGGAACATAAGGGGATGGGGACTCATATGTACATGATAGACTCCTGGCTTCTTTGGAGGTGCACATAAACACACACATACAACATGCACAAAACACGCATACACACATATGTATACACACACAACATATACACACACCTACACGTGCACATATATACACATGCACGCAGACAAACATGTATGGGCATATGTATACACACAGACAATGTAGACACACACTGACAAGTACATGTGACAAGTACATGTATGTGCACACATGCACACATACACACAGACACGCATACATATACACATGCACGCACCCAACTATCCTATATAGATATTTAATAGGTTTCACAGTTACCCTGCACGCTATTGCACTGAATTTAAGAACGGTTTGGAATGTGTGCATTGAGAAAGGAAAGCATTGCAAAAATAGGCAATACTTTAAAATAATTATATATGTTAGAACATTCACTTCATGTATGGAAATATGATGGATGTTATTATGTGGGGAGTGTTTGGAGTGACAATGTGGGATTACTGTAATTTATGATATGAATCACCTATGAACTAACAAATTATATAATCTGATATGATTTTGGGTCTATTAATATTAGTGCCAATTACTGTTTGTGTTTAAAAATAAAATTGTAAATGTTTGTTTTTAGAAATAACATGTAATGTGAATGGGATGAAATGATATATAAAACATTTGTTTTGTTATATGTATATCAATAAAACTGAACTGATTATGTGGCGAGTTAGGATGAAGGTTTTATATTACAACTAGCAAAAATTACCCATATTCCGCACAGGTTCTGTAGACCGACATGATAACACTCTCATCAATTGTTGAAAATCAATGATCGTGTAGATCCCTGTTCCGAGTCTCTTGATGTGCTTTACACTCTGAAGTAAACTGCACTGTTAATAGGCTTGTGTGGCTGGCTGACATACCCTGACACAGACGTGAAGGACAGGCGAGAGTTGGCATGCTGCAGCACACTGAGACCTTCTGTGCGCTCTCGCCACCTGCCGCCTCACCCTGGCGCGGTGCAGTGCATTGCAGTGCAAATAACTCAGGACAGTGCATCCTATGGCCCTGAAACATGTTTTTCAAGCTGCCTTTTGAGTTGTGTTCCTCACGTCAAGGCCCTTACAATGAGCTCTGTCTTGTCCTTCCACGACCAGAATGATGTTTCACTGATTTCAATTTACCACCTCATGTGTAAATGGGCTGAAATCTGGGGAGGGGTGTGGGGTGTCCAAATGCCATGTAGCCAATCATGTCTGGAGTGTCTTAACAGGTAACTATGCACATTTGGTGTAGATTGGTGGTACAGTGTGGAATTGTATGAGAAACAAACAAACCAACATATTTTCTGCTATATATATATATATATATATATATATATATATAGGGAGAGCGAGAGAGAGAGAGAGAGAGAGAGAGAGAGAGAGAGAGAGAGAGAAGATAGAGATAGATATGTGTGCATTTTTACAGGTGTTAACAGCAAAGTCAACATGATGAATGTTCTAACATGGTTTGGTGGATGAGCATGTGTGCAGCCAGCAATGAGATTATGTTTTCTTACAGAGACATGACTTTTCTACTGGTGTGAATAGCAAAGTCAATGTGAGTGCTATTACATAGAGGAATGGCGATTTTTGCAGCCAACAAGGATATACTGTTTCCTTACTGTGCATTGTATTTTTATTAGTGGTACGCGTAAAGCCTTCAGGAAAGTGCTCTTACATTTTGGGGGAGTGTGGCATTTGTTCAGCCAGCAGTAACATTTTACCTCTCTGTGGCAAGAGATGTTTACTGGCATTAAGGTCAAAGCCAACAGGTGTATGTCATTATTCTGTACTAGCAGCAACATGTTGGAAAGCACTACCTATGACAATTAGAGCACACATCGTTCTGGTCGTTCAGAGCCAAAGTCAAGCAACTGCTCACAAACCAACAGTAGTCTGCCTACCACACTCAGCTATATTCAATTGTACCACTATCGAATGTATGCCACCCCAACACCGGTATCGTTGCTCAAATGTTTGCCTTGACTGCGGCAGTCCAACTTGTAATCCGGTACAACCACAATCTGTTATGTCCCTTCGTCGGACCACCCTGTAACCTGGTCCTCTTCACCATTTATGGCACTGTATTGTACTCGCCTCACTCTGTATGTGCAATCTTCTGTAACCATGCTGTTCTTAAAGACTGAGCACCCAGTTACCTTAGGGTTCGGCTGCGCTAAATAAATAATTAAACTAACTAAACTAAACTATGTGATTACGTGTGCTTTCTGGCATATATTTGTAGAGCCAGCATGAACATGTTTTCTTATATTATCATTATTGATCAATGCTAATATCTTCCATGCACAGGGTTGACTGCTATATTTGGGTGATTGGGGTCAGGCGCCACCCCCTTGTTTCAACACTAGGTGAAACATGTAAGGGTCAATAATAAAAACATACATCTTTCACCATGTGCAGTGCACAGTGGGCCCCGGAAGCTGCATTTTGCATGAAAGGTGATCCATGGTAGTCAGGAGAGACGTCCCATGCTTTGTTGAGAAGAATGGGGGGCTTAGCATGGCTTACCTGGGAGGGCACACATTTTGTGTTATGCCACTGGAAAAGGGGGAAGGATGGCTAGGCAGCTTTGGATGAGGAGGGCCTCTGCACTTGCGGCCCATCCCCCTCTTCCTTCTGAGACGGAAAGCAGTGCTAAGGGTGGCCACATCCGGGAAGGCTGCCCAGCAAGTTGGGAAGGAGTCCAGGCGGACCTGACATGTAGCCATCAGCTGAATGCTACAGTCAAAGGCTCTTGGCACCTGGCGCCTTCCATTTCAGTCAGCAGATTTATTCTGCATCGCCTTGTAAACTCGCATTTGTTAGAATTCTGGCCGTGCCATTAGATGCTAAGCAGACGATTTACAGAAATCCTGTCGTGCATTCTCTGCCAACGACAAGGTGGGACAGGTTGCTGTATCACGGGCGGAACAGAATGGCTTAAATTGCCTGTATTTTGATTCCAAGCGTTCTCTTTGTAGACAGTCCCTGCTTGTATGATCACTGAGATTGGACGAGCATGTTGGTCCCATGTGATTTAAAATTGCATTATATGCACTTTCTTTGTGGTTAACTGATTTTTTCCCCTGATATTTACCAAGGTCATTTGTGCTTTCTCCGTGGTCAACCACATTTTCCCGAAGATATTCAATATGTTCGCCTATGCTTTCTCTATGGCCAACCACATTTTCCCCAAGATATTGACGATGGTCACCTATGCTTCCTCCATGGTCAACCACATTTTCTCCATGATATTCACAATGGTCACCTATACTTTCTCTGTGGTCAACCACATTTTCCCCATGATGTTCATTATGTTCGCCTATGATTTCTCCATGGTCAACCACATTTTCTCCATGATATTCACGATGGTCACCTATACTTTCTCTGTGGTCAACCACATTTTCCCCATGGTATTCACTATGTTCACCTATGCTTTTTCCGTGGTCAACCACATTTTCCACATGATATTCAGTATGGTCACCTCTGGTTTCTCTGTGATCAACCACATGTTCCCCACAATATTCACTATGTTCACCTATGCTTTCTCCATGTTCAACCACCTTTTCCCCATGATATTCATTATGTTCACCTATGCTTTCTCCACAGTCAACCACCTTTTCCCCATGATATTCACTATGTTCCCCTATGGTATCTCCGTGGCCAACCACATTTTCCCCATGATATTTACTATGTTCATCTATGCTTTCTCCGTGGTCAACCACATTTTCCCCATGATATTCACAATGGTCACCTATACTTTCTCTGTGGCCAACCACATTTTCCCCATGATATTCACCATGTTCACCTATGCTTCTTCCGTGGTCAACCACATTTTCCCCATGAAATTTACTATGTTCACCTATGCTTTCTCTGTGGTCAACCACATTTTCCCCATGATATTCACTATGTTCACCTATGCTTTCTCCGTGATCAACTACATTTTCCCTTTGATATTTACTATGGTCACCTATGCTTTCTCTGTGGTCAACCCCATATTCCCCATGATGTTCACTATGTTCGCCTATGCTTTCTCCATGGCCAACCACATTTTCCCCAAGATATTGACGATGGTCACCTATGCTTCCTCCATGGTCAACCAAATTTTCTCCATGATATTCACGATGGTCACCTATACTTTCTCTGTGGTCAACCACATTTTCCCCATGATGTTCATTATGTTCGCCTATGATTTCTCCATTGTCAACCACATTTTCCCCATGGTATTCACTATGTCACTCAAACTTTCTGTGTAGCCGACCACATTTTCCCCATGGTATTCACTATTTTCACCTATGCTTTCTCCATGGTCATCCACATTTTCCCCATGATATTCAGTATGTTCACCTATGCTTTTTCCGTGGTCAACCACATTTTCCACATGATATTCAGTATGGTCACCTCTGGTTTCTCAGTGATCAACCACATGTTCCCCATGATATTCACTATGTTCACCTATGCTTTCTCCATGTTCAACCACCTTTTCCCCATGATATTCATTATGTTCACCTATGCTTTCTCCACGGTCAACCACATTTTCCCCATGATATTCACTATGTTCCCCTATGCTTTCTCCGTGGTCAACCACCTTTTCCCCATGAAATTCACTATGGTCACCTATACTTTCTCCGTGGTCAACCACCTTTTCCCCATGAAATTCACTATGGTCACCTATGGTATCTCCGTGGCCAACCACATTTTCCCCATGATATTTACTATGTTCACCTATGCTTTCTCCATGGTCAACCACATTTTCCCCATGATATTTATTATGTTCACCTATGCTTTCTCTGTGGTCAACCACATTGTCCCCATGATATTCACTATGTTCACCTATGCTTTTTCCGTAGTCAACCACATTTTCCCCATGAAATTCACTATGTTCACCTATGCTTTCTCTGTGGTCAACCACATTTTCCCCATGATATTCACTATGTTCACCAATGCTTTCTCCATGATAAACCACATGTTTCCACATGATATTCACTATGGTCACCTATGCTTTCTCCATGGTCAACCACATTTTCCCCATGATATTCACCATGTTCACCTATGCTTTCTCCGTGGTCAACCACATTTTCCCCATGATATTCACTATGTTCACCTATGCTTTCTCCGTGGTCAACCACATTTTCCCCATGATATTTACTATGTTCACCTATGCTTTCTCCGTGGTCAACCACATTTTCCCCATGATATTCACCATGTTCACCTATGCTTTCTCCGTGGTCAACCACATTTTCCCCATGATATTCACTATGTTCATCTATGCTTTCTCTGTGGTCAACCACATTTTCCCCATGATATTCACTATGTTCACCTATGCTTTCTCCATGATCAACCACATGTTTCCACATGATATTCACTATGGTCACCTATGCTTTCTCCATGATCGACTACATTTTCCCCTTGATATTTACTATGGTCACCTATGCTTTCTCTGTGGCCAACCACATGTCCCCCCTGATTTTACCAATGTCATTTGTGTTTTCTCTGTGGTCAACCCCATTGTACATATATTTTTACTATAGTAATTATGTGTTCTGTGTGGCAAACTTTATTTGTTCCTGCTATTTAAAAGGGTTATCCTTGGTTTCTTCGACAGCGTCCACATGTTTCTCAATGTATTTACCACAGTAATCCATGGTTTCACCTTGAACCACGTATGACCAAATTTCATCCATGATATGTGACTTGGATAAACTGGGTCTATTGCTGCACGTGATCCCAGGAAACAATTCACCAATACCCAATCTTCTTTTAGTGACAGGGTTAAGCAGATGTGTCCATGCCCATATCCTCTTCGACCCACAGCCGAGAATGCTATTGGGTGTGAATATTACAGTGGATGCAACATTGCAAGTAGCACCAATTCAGAGGATGAGAGGACAGACTGGGGAAGGATAAGCTACTGATTTCATTTCATGTCAATTTTGTTCAAAGGTATTATTTTGTGTCAAAGAACAGTACATTAAAGTCAGAAAACAATCCTACATACAGCCTAAAGCTGAAGAGATACATAATGGAAATATTAGATATCCAAGAATAATGGAAGGTTACATGTGATAATGTCCCGCTAAAATGTCACCGTACAAGAATGGTGCTGTCTTTTTTGTGGAGAAATTATGAGGAATATGCGGGGACAACCCTGCAACCCCGGATATGTTTCTTTTTAAAAGGAACAGGACACACCTGCAACCTCTGCTTCCATTTATCCCATATATTGTCTCCTTGTATAATGCCAATGCCGTTTCCTGGCGACTATATGTATGGCGACATCATATACAGTGTCAATATTACCTGATACCTAATAGAACACTGAGTGAGATTTAGTCATGCCAATGTATGCTATTACCTGATACCTAGTAGAACACTGAGTGAGATTTAGTCATGCCAATGTATGCTATTACCTGATACCTAATAGAACACTAAGTGAGAACACTGAGTGAAATTTAGTCATGCCAATGTATGCTATTACCTGATACCTAATAGAACACTGAGTGAGATTTAGTCATGCCAATGTATGCTATTACCTGATACCTAATAGAACACTGAGTGAGAACACTGAGTGAGATTTAGTCATGCCAATGTATGCTATTACCTGATACCTAATAGAACACTGAGTGAGATTTAGTCATGCCAATGTATGCTATTACCTGATAACTAATAGAACACTGAGTGAGATTTAGTCATGCCAATGTATGCTATTACCTGATACCTAATAGAACACTGAGTGAGATTTAGTCATGCCAATGTATGCTATTACCTGATACCTAATAGAACACTGAGTGAGATTTAGTCATGCCAATGTATGCTATTACCTGATACCTAATAGAACACTAAGTGAGAACACTGAGTGAGATTTAGTCATGCCAATGTATGCTATTACCTGATACCTAATAGAACACTGAGTGAGATTTAGTCATGCCAATGTATGCTATTACCTGATACCTAATAGAACACTGAGTGAGATTTAGTCATGCCATTGTATGCTATTACCTGATACCTAATAGAACACTAAGTGAGAACACTGAGTGAGATTTAGTCATGCCAATGTATGCTATTACCTGATACCTAATAGAACACTGAGTGAGATTTAGTCATGCCAATGTATGCTATTACCTGATAACTAATAGAACACTGAGTGAGATGTAGTCATGCCAATGTATGCTATTACCTGATACCTAATAGAACACTGAGTGAGATTTAGTCATGCCAATGTATGCTATTACCTGATACCTAATAGAACACTGAGTGAGATGTAGTCATGCCAATGTATGATTTTACCTGATACCTAATAAAACACTGAGTGAGATTTAGTCATGCCAATGTATGCTTTTACCTGATACCTAATAGAACACTGAGTGAGATTTAGTCATGCCAATGTATGCTATTACCAGATACCTAATAGAACACTGAGTGAGATTTAGTCATGCCAATGTATGCTTTTACCTGATACCTAATAGAACACTGAGTGAGATTTAGTCATGCCAATGTATGCTATTACCTGATACCTAATAGAACACTAAGTGAGATTTAGTCATTTAGTCATGCCAATGTACGCACTGTATGGTTGACATGGGAGGCAGGCACTATAACACTGCAACTGTCTAATGACTCGTTATATGAAGTAATTACACAGACCAGGAACAAAGCCTTTGGATGGATCATAACAATCCTTGCAGTCCAGGATGGCTTTTGGGACATAATACTGAGAGTGAATTATGAAATGCATTCGAATCGCACCCATTTACAAAGGGCGTGTCATGAGGTTGGCCGTGACCGATGATGAGTGTACACAGAGGGATATGCAGCTGGACCCGACATGAGCCTTGATGACGCAACTGCTGATTTTTTAATACAATTCATTTTATACAACGAGGCACTTTGAAGCAGAATGCAAATGATTACTCGTTAGAAGTGACTTGTAATAATCATTTTGAGAGTTTGGAACATAACTTATTTTGGCAACCCACCTTTCATCAACCTGCACATGATATTGCACTACAAACTATTATAATGAAAGCATTCCCTGTATTGAAGGCAATCTCCATTGTTCAGTCTTTGTGTACAGTTTCAAAACCCCTTCATAGTGGACCAAAGAGTGTTAAGCACCTGCCTTCAACCATGACACCTTCACTCTGTTAACTCAACACTGATCACTCTGAATGCAGGTGGCAATATCATTATGGTGACAGAAACACTCTCTCTTGGAAACTTAAAAAAACAAATTCCCATGTTTTTCCATGGCTTGCCTGTTGAGCAGAGGAAAACCCACAATTTCAGCTAGCGGTATTATATGAGCTAACATCACCAATGCACTTGAGAAATAACAATCACTGCTACAATCTGCCATCCCATAGTCAAACTCCAAGCCTTCAATTAGTCAAACATTATCCTGGAGCACCAAAGTCCCCCACATGGACATCCGAGAAGACCCCCAAGGAGGACTTGATCCGGATCAACTTGAGACCTTAGTGTGAAAAGCCTGTCCTCTGTTTACAATAGTGTTGTTCTTAGGATCCACCTGGAAGAGCTGGGAAATCGACTGGGATTGCACACTTCGATCGTAGTCATCAAGCAATGATTGCTTCTGCCTGCTCCACAATCATGCATGTTACCCCCAGAGTTCCTGGACACTCTGTCTTTGTTTCCCATGCATGGGCGAAGTGGCCCAAAAGACTTTCAATCCTATCACCGCAATGAAGAGAGGGGAAAAGGGGGTTAGAGTCGAACCAATGGATTGACTCGTTTAAACGTGATTTTGATGGTTGAACTCGGCTTGAAAACAGGCACCTAGTTCGAAGATACTGGAGTATTACCCTGCAGTATTACCCTGGAGTATTACCCTCCAATTCATTATTATTAGTGACTAAGTACATGATACAATTGGGGCATCAAAATGAACGCAAATGAAAAAACAAAGCTCAAGGATGTGTTTTTTTTTCACTTGCGTTCATTACAGACATATGCAGTTCTCCTTATCCACAAATGTAATCCGCCCTTTACAGTGGGGGTAGAGGGGAGGGGGGTTTGCAGCGGTGCTAATGATGAATTGGGCACCCCTTGCAAACTTTGATGTCAGGAGTGTGCTCCTAATGTATGGCAGGCTCTCAGCACCCACAGGGGTTCTGGGAGTGCATTTTATAATGATGGGGTAAGTAAGACCCATCATTGGGAAAAGTAAGAAAACACAATCCATCCCTCTTTGAGTTCCATTTAAGATACAACTGATGACAGCGATGGCATTGACCCTGGCACAGATATGGAAAGGTGGCGAAAAAGGCTATCTGTGATGTACACCCTCTGACGCCCATCACTTGCACCAAACAAGTTTGGCAAATCTGCCCATGCTTATCTTAAGAACTACTTGGCTTTTAACAATGTTTGAAGGCAAATTCAAGCCATACTGGTTTTTATGTGTAATAGTGATTGACATCACTATTACACATAATGACAATGGGCCTCATCACACGGTAGGCGGAGGATCAAGGTGCTATTAGCACCTTGGTCCATGCCGGTAAAATACTGGCACCGCCTTGGTGGAAAGGAGGATTACCGCCCTATTCCAAGGTTGGCGGGCGGTAATTCCCTTTTCCCCTATTGCCCTTCCCCATTCCCATTTTTGCCCCATAGGGCTCTAAGGGAATGGGGAAGGCGCTAATTACGGTGCCGCAAATTGCGGTACTGTAATTAGCACCCTGGTCCCTTTGCGGGTTGGTTTTTAACGCCTGCAAAAAGCAGGCGTTACAGTCTCCAACCCGCAAAGGGACCTCGTAGTAAGGCGGTAAGGGTTAACTGTCACCGGTACCATTAACGGTGAACGTTAACCCTTACCGCTGTCCGTGTAATGAGGCCCAATGACTTTAATAGAAATCTGTCTGCTGCCCACTCTCCATCCCCTCCCCCAGCCCCACTATCATTTTCCTTTTCTTCCCTAAATAACAGACCTCTCTCTCTCTCTTTCTCTCTCTCTCTCTCTCTCTCTCTCTTTCTCTCTCTCTCTCTCTCATACTCTCTCTCTGTTGCTCTCTCTCTATATCTCTCCCTATGTATCTCTCTCTCTCCCTTTCGTTCTCTCTGTTTCTCTCTGTCTGTCTCACTCATCCATTCGGAATATCTCTTTTTTCTCATGTCCTATCTCTCTTTAGCTCTATCTCTCTGACTCAATGATTCCATCTCTTTCTTCTAATATCTACACATTTCAGTCTGCTTCATCACTGTCTTGCTTCCAAACGAAGATCCTCTCACATGCCTCCCTCTGTCTCTCATTTTCAATATCTCCTCTGTGTGTTCTCCCTCTCTCCTGCACTCTCCTTTTCCATATTACACTGCCTCCCTCAAACATATACTCAATATCCAAACAAAAAGATACCCACGTTTATGACAAACATCACTCTTGTCATTAATTGCAATTATTTTGAAGGGAGAGAAAATGTGCTTCCAGAGTCACATAAAACCAAAGAAAAAAGACTGTCGAGTGCCATATTAATTTGATACAAATAAAAGTGTTTTTTTGTTTAAATTCTTTGAATTTACAAATCTTTTTTAACATAAATTTGATGACAATATTGAAAAAAAATACATAAGACATAACATTCACAATATATACATGAATCATAAAAGAACAAAAGCAAACCATCCGTATAGAACCATTGAAATTGGATAAACACGGCAGGAGGCGAATTGCTGCTGCAGAGAAAGCTACCAGGGTGTATTAAAAATTGCCCTGGTCGGTTGGTGAAGGGTATCAGGCATGGTAGACAGTATGCATGACTTTTATTATCTGCCTGAAACATATACTCTTTCTTCTCCCTCCCTACCCGTCTTTACCTCTCTCGCTCCATCTTTCTCCCATGAGATTTCTCTTCCCCTCTCTATGTCTTATTCTCCCCCCATCTATCTCTCTTTGTTTATGCATTTACTGTTTCATAAAACGCTTCTGGTTCAGGCGCATAATACCTCAGAGTATGTGTCATAAGGGAGGGGGTGGGAGTAGGAAGCAGATGAGTTGTCAGGAAAGGGTGACAGGTGAGCGATTGGCAGATTAATTTATAGAGTCAAGACATTAAAAATACTTTGAAAAACACTAAGATCCTTCATTGAACAGACATTTTTTTAAAGTATTCTATTACTTGACAATAAGCGCTGAAATGAATACATATTATACAGAATATCAGAGAAGCTGCTGTCAAGGCTTTCTGGAACGACAAGGTTTCAAGAGCACACCTTCACTGGTTTCAGATCTTAGATATAAAAGCAATATGTTCCCCAGTTCTCGACCAGTGACGCCCCGTTTTTTTTTCCCCTACTGTTGGCCAATCTGAAAAATATGTTCTAGCTCTCTCTCGTCCCCTTTCTCTGTCTTTCCTTTGCCCTCTCTCCTCACACATCCCTCATCTCGTGTCATCATCCGAATACCCCTTTCTTCCTTGGCCATGCATTGATCTGGTTAGCTCGGATGGTGAGGCAAAGACCGTGCCCAATAGTCATGTTAGCCGGCGCAGCCGATAATATCCGCAGCCTCACGCTGGGCTGCAATGACTTATCCGCCGAACACTTTGAGCTGCATGTCTTACCTGCGCAAGTGGCGTGTACAGTAAAGGAAAGAACCTTGTTGACAACATGGTGATGCTCAATACTTGCTAGGTGTATGAGAAAAGAGAAACTGAATAGAAACTACAAAGCTGTTATATGTTTTTGATTCTATTTCCATGCCTACTATTTGATAGACATCTAAATAACCTATTGGTTAGGTTAAATTACAAATATATTCTCATGATGCATATTGACAAGCTGCCATGATTGTGTCAAAGAATGACTAGAAGCAGGTGACATGATACACACCATGTGTTAGTGCATCTCTAAGTCTTTAAAGTAGTAGGAGAATTTAGGAGAGAGGACATGTTTTTCTGTCAATCAAGAAAATGTATTCCAACGGATCAGGTAAACACCCTTTATCGAAAGGGGTAGGCAGTGCTTTTCTGTGGCTTTACATCTGCTGATGTCACTTCCTGTTGTGTTGCACATCCCATATGCTAGTAAGACCCCCATTTATGTTTGTAGGGCTTCTGCCCCGTTACTCACTCCCCAGTTCCATTGTTCTTTTGAATGTTCACATGTCTTCATGTGGCCACAGCCTGTCTCGCCCATACCAAGCAGAAACTGGAGATAGGTCTGTGTCCTATGGCTCTGCATTTCTCTTACCTCCCCTAGTTTCACAAACACATCAGCTATCTCCCGCCAGCATCTCCCTCCTCTCGAGACATGTACATCTGTCCATCTGCCTCCGCTTGCAATCTCACGCTCACCCACCTCCATCGGACGGGAAATCAGCTATTTCCGTCGCCGAATCTCATTGCTCGTCTCCCAATCTCCTGTTACTATCACAGCCCAGCAGCTAGCGTGTTCCATCAGTCACCTGTGTTCCCGGCAGACACATGCAGCCCTCTTCTGATATCCTCCCTGAGCTGACTGCTCCAGCTCGATCAAAAACAAAAGAAGGACACATGCAGTCCTCTCTCTCTATCTCTAGCTCTCTGTGCCTCTCTCTCCCTGGCCGTCTCTCTCTCTCTCTCTCTCTCTCTCTCTCTCTCTCTCTCTCTCTCTCTCTCTCTCTCTCTCTCTCTCTCTCTCTTTCTCCCTCTCTCTCTTTCTCTCTCTGTGCCTCTCTCTATCTATTTCTGTCTCTCTCTCTCATTATGTCTCTGTCTCTCTCTCTGTGCCTCTCTATCTCTAGCTTTCTCTGTGTCTCTCTCTCTGGACGTCTCTTTCTCTCGCTGTCTCTGCCTCTCCCTCACACTGTGGGGGTCATTACGAGTTTGGAGGTAGCCATGGTGCTATTAGCGCCAGGGCTGCCTCCAGACTCGTGCTCGGGTCCGGGTTCCTTGAATGGGGACTTACCGGGTAATTCCATCCTTGGAGGGCCCGGTAAGTCCCCATTCAAAATACCCATCCCCATTCCCATTCCAGCCCCCATTGGGCTCAATGGGAATGGGGAGGGAGCTAATAACAGGCACGTTTATAACGGGCCCGTTATTAACTACCTTGTCCCTTAGCGGGTCCCGCTAAGGGCGGCTGGTAAAACCAGGCGGCCTTAGTGGGACCCGCTAAGGGACCTCGTAATGCGGCGGTAAGGGGTTAACGGCACCGGCATCCTTACCGGTGCCATTAACCCCTTACCGTCACACTCGTAATGAGGTCCTGTAACACTTTTAGTTGAGTTCTTATCTCACTCTGCCTCTTCGTATCTCTTTCTTGACTCATTCCACTTCTTTGCAACCAACCCAATCTGCCTATCCTGCGCGATTGTCCACAGGTACTTGGATTTAATTCTCTTCTCTGGGCTTTGGGGAAGAGAGCGGAATCTCGGGGACACAGTGTGAGCAATGGCCAATAAGATTGTCTGCAAACAGACCGCTGAACGATCATCACACTTAGGTGTGGGAGAAGCCACAGGTGGATGGTGACACCATCATGGTGCACAAGCCTCCCTTCTCTGAGGTACTGGGTGGGATGCAGAGAAAC
Organism: Ambystoma mexicanum; assembly: GCF_040938575.1. Taxonomy (NCBI): domain Eukaryota; kingdom Metazoa; phylum Chordata; class Amphibia; order Caudata; family Ambystomatidae; genus Ambystoma; species Ambystoma mexicanum. Next base: position 65,147,824 of record NC_090934.1, read on the forward strand.
ATGAATTCATCATTGCTTGCCTATAATACATGTTTTCATTGGAACTTGTCCTCTTAGGAATCTTAAATTCAAAATACTGATGATGGAATTATTTATTTATTTATTTATGATCATGTCCAAGGAAAAGTCTATAAATCACAACAATTTCAAAACAATCATATCTTTCTTTAGGAAAAAAGTGCAAAAGGGACTTTCACCAGTCTCCAGGGACTTACAAATAGACAAAGCGGAGAGGGGCTCTTAATGTACCTGACTCCAATGCTTAGGCAGTTTGACGATGTTGAAGCAGGCTTCGATATGTGATGCTTGCAGGTCCAACACATTCAATGGAGTAGAGTCATGTTGATACCAGTGGCTAGTCTGCGTCGAGTCGGGTTAGAGTGGTGCTCATTTCATAGGCAGCTTCGGACGATGCGATTCTTGAGGTCACCAGGATCATTTTGACGATTTTCAGAGCTTAAATCCCTGTTAAGGTAATACGTGACCTATGCCTTTTTGCATCATACCCCGAGTGCTTTTCTGTGCAGGAAGAGTAGGAGACAGGTAAGAAGGAGAAGCCAACAGAAAAACCGAGATGGAGGAATCCTTGATTCCTTGTTGTCTGCCCTGCGTGAATTACTAAAACCCCCTTCTCTGAACTGGCAATTCAAATGACTCTCTGGTGTGCAACTCCCTAGTGTGTGGCAGGCCATTGTAATGGAATTTCCTCTTTGAAGCCATGCTCCCAGTAGGTCTCCTCTCACGTGTACCGGGCATGTGAGGAAGAAGTCACCCAATACCCCAGAGTGTCAACAGAGGCAGGCATCCTGCCCTCTGTCCCATTCACTGTAACACAGTCAGTCAGGTGCCTGGAATCCACATTGCCTATCGTTTCTGGCCACAGGGTTGACAATGGTAAACAGATGTGACTTGTATTTCCAGATTATATTACCACCAGCTGATAGTTCAGCATTATTAGTATTGTTCTGGAGCGGAAGTGCAGACATACATGCACCCTCTGCTCTGCAGTGACTTTGCTGTCACAGCAGCTGTCAAACAGGACACTGGTGACCTGTGAACCTGTTCCATGCCGCTGGAGATCTGAAACTGAAGGCCAGGAGACTGATGCAGCAGGCCAACGAGGTAGAGTAATCATTTGGCATGGAGTGTGATGAAAAGAGGGTCTGGCTGGCATACCACCCTTTCCGAAATGGAGTAGCCTGCATAACTGTAATTTAATAAAAATCAAAAAGGTGCTGGCATTTGCACTCTTCTGACAAGCACATTTTGTATATTTTAGAAACATCTGCAAACCAAAACATCCAGCTGCTACCAATGATTTAATAGAGCACACACCCCCATAGTCACCATGACTACCAATCCGTTGAATAACCAATCCCCACCTTCATTTATGCTGGTAAATTAGCTTAGTGCGTTAACTCCCCTACTGCTGAAGCCAAGGTTCATCTCCATGGTCGAATCTATCTTTCATTCTTCAAGGGAAAACAAATTAACAAACAGTTGCAACACTTGTTAACAGCAAGTTAAAGATTCAGAACTCTAAGGCCTTGTTATGCAAAGAAGCAAATGTTCTCTTGTCCAGGCAGTACAGCCATTTAAATGTCTGTGTGAGATTACCTTCCATTTTAAGTATCTCGATGGTCGACTCCTCCAGCTTCCTGCACACACCGGTACATCCTGCAAGAGACATATGTCTCGTGGATCTACTAAATTAGTCCAAAGAGACCAGTCCCTTCACTACCAAGATCAATTAAATTAACATTAGCAACCGGTAAGGGTCAATGAGTGTGTTATAAGCAAGCTCATTGGCCCTTGCTGGCGCATTACCCGACCGACAAGACTCCCTCATCGCCGAGGCTCTGAGGTTCCTCCGTGACTGGCCACTATGGAAAGGGAGAAGGGACTACCTTTAGTCCCTTCTCCCTGTTCCTTGTAGGTTTTTTTTTGTTTATCCGTTTTTTCATTTACTCTAATGTCCACCATGGAAAGGGAAAAGGGACTATATGTAGTTCCTTCTCCCCTTCCATGGTGGCCATTTTCTTTGTTTACTATGGCCGCTATGAAAAGGAAAAACGGACTATTTTTTCCAGTCTGCAGCGGCCATGTTTTGTTCTTTTTCCCCCCCCGCTGTAAAACGCAACGCATCTCGCAACTATAAATAGCACCATTAGCACCTTGGTCTAATGGGGTGGGGTAGTAATGGCAATAAACCCCTCGTCGGCAGGCATTACTGCGTCCCGTAATGCCCCTGGGGCCTTTTTATTATTATTATTATTATTATTATTATTATTATTATTATTATTATTATTATTTATTATATTTGTTACATGCCCAGACCCTGGGGTATCACGGCGAGGTTACAGACAGCTTATCAAATTTCTTGTACAATATTAAAGTCAACGTAAAGGAAATGCTTGTGGACAGCAAGCTCTGTGATACAAAGTGGTTATTAAATTGCAATTAATACTGAATAAAATGAAGGGTAAGCACATTCAAACATTCAGCTAGTGACATTGTTAATTAGATTGCGGTAGGATCGCATGAAAACTCAATCTTGGTTGAACAGCCAAGTTTTCAGTACTTTTTTGAAAACTAAGATAGTTACCTCATTGTTAATGCTAAGAGGTAGGGAATTCCAGAGGGTAGGGGCCAGGACTCTAAAACTACTTCCTCCTGCTCTGGTACTTTTGTGACGCGGGATTCCTAGCAATGCCTTATTGTTTGATCTAAGTGTTCTACTAGTGTATTTTTTTCTTGATAGCATTATTGAGGTAGTTGGGGGCTTTATTTGCGAGACATTTATGTACAATACATAATGTTGTGAAGTTGATTCTGGCTTTGATAGGCAGCCAGTGGTTTTCTCGCCTAATATTGGAGATCTGATCCGATTTCTTTATACCCAGTGCAGCTCTGAATGTTTTATTCTGCAGTAATTGTAATTTACTGATATTAGAATTGGAGGTTCCTAGTAGTAGGACATTACAGTAGTTAAGCTTGGTTAGGATCAGGGCTCTGGCCAACGTGATACAGTTAGACGGTGTGAGGAATTGGCGGCTCAGGGCGATGAGTTTAGCTGTGTATGCTGTGGAGGATGCGAGAGCCGAGATATGTTTACTCATGGTAAGATTAGCATCTATGTGTACACCAAGAGTTTTGACTTGCTTGAGTACTGGGATCGACGTTCTATCGATATTGATATGTGTGCAGTCTGAATGAAGTGTACCTAATCTCGGTTGGGATCCTACAATGAGAACTTCCGTCTTCTCATCATTAAGACAAAGACTATTCAAAACCATCACATTTGGAATGATGGCATAGACTTTGTTGATGGTTTGGGTATCTTGGGTGTAATCCCCGGTAATGGGGATAAGGATCTGGGTGTCATCTGCATGACACCCATATCATCTTGCACTGAGAATAGTAGTTTTGTATAGGCATTGTAAAGTGTGGGGAAAAGGAAAGACATGATCCTTGGGGGACTCCAATGGGGACCACTATGGGGTCTACCGCCTCTTTACCAATAGCAACTTTGTTAACTTTGGGCCCGTAACTCATTACCTGACGCTGTAATGGCCCACTGGCTCAGGGATTATCGCCTTACATTAAATTGGATATAAGCAACATATTTCCTTGAAGGAGCTTGGATATATTTAAATGCTTCAACATATTAAACACAGGCTTTTAGTTATGCACAGATTTGAGTCACTGAAATATATTAGACAGTACATGTTTACACACAACATATACGGCTTTGCAGTGGATGTCTGTGGCTGCAGAAAGCCATTTTCTGGTATCTATTGCCAAAGCAAAGAAAAAGGCTTGCATGTTTTGGCACTCACTTCCAGGGGGTGCATTTTTGTGATAGAAAGTGGGGGGAGACCCTCACAAATCTCTCAGTACCTCTTCTAACCCCCACCCTTGTGTGTGCCAGCCGGAAGAATGGTAGCCACATATATAGAAGCTACCCTGCCCCTCAAAATAGATTGTTTGTGTATAAAGGAGTCTGCACCCCACACTCTCCTTCCTTTTCTTGCACCCCCTCGTCGTCCAAAGCTCATCTTTCCTTCTACCTAGTACCCTATTGTTCATCTTATGAATGTTGTTTGAAAAACTTGCATTAAACCACTCCAGAACCCCCACTTTCAAGCTGAAGTCATTAGCCCAGTCCATAGCTGCCCCAATTTCTTGAATGCTTTGAACCACAAGGTTTGCCTTGCACCTCCATAGCCTCCCCTTAACCTGCACCCCCCAAACTCCAGGTATACAGTTAAGCATGTGTTGTCATGCTCCAATTGGTCACCCTCCCATTCTCTACGGAGCCCCTTTAACTCCCACACGCTTCCCATGCAAGACATTGGGCCTCATTACGACCCTGGCGGAGTGGGTTTACGCCAGCGGTATTCGCGGCGGACCCGTCCGCCGTACTACGAGATTTATTACCGCCATGGAGACTTTTCCGGCTGCTTTTAGCAGCCGGAAAAATCCATGGCGGTAATGAACCTCGTTGTTAATTACGCCACCGTATTTTACGGTGGCGTAATTAACTCCTTCCCCACTCCCATTATACCCTATGGGGCAGGAATGGGAATGGGGAAGGGCAGAATGGGGATTGGGGATTTACCGCTCCGCCAAGGTCGGCATGGGGTGGTAAATCCGCCAACCCCCATGGCGCTATCGACGGCTTTCCGCCGTGCTCCGCGGTGCATTTAGCACCGCGAAATCCGCCAAGGTCGTAATGAGGCCCATTGACTTTCCACGGGCTTTGCCTTTGTCCTCTTTCTTCTCTTGTACTACAGACCTGATCCTCCCGCATCTCACCCCCCCTCTCCGCATTTCCACACCCAACTTGTTCTCTCTTCCTGTCCTTCTCTCACCATTTTCTGATGTTCCGAATCTGTGTTGCAAAGTTACACCTTAAAGACGTCAAATCAAAATAGATAGATCAGGGTCACACTAGATCACCTAAGAATAGATATCACCCACCCAGTCCCAAACCTGAAGATTAGGTTCAGACACACCCACCAATCCAAACTATACTCAATAGGATACAGTTGGACCAGCGCAACACCACCAAATCGAGTCGGCCACCAGGAACCAGCAACATCCGAACCCATAGCAACATCCGAACCCACAGGTATACAACTGTAACAGAATCATAAGTTCCTGAACCTGGATACAGACCCCACTAACCCAACCCTCAATCTTCTGCTTACTTAAACCCACATAAAACCACGCAACCATCTCTCTCCCAGCAATCTGCACGCACTTTACCACACCGCATCAACAACACATAAACTTCACCCACAGCACTCGAGGCCTTCATCCGATCCGATACTAGCACCAAAGCCCAGCACTCAGTGTGTACCGAGCTGAAGCTGCCAACAGCACACCACATCTCCCACTCTACTTCTCCCCTCCTCCCGACTAACCCTACTCCCACCCTTCCTGTTTACAGATCCGCCAGAGCGCCTGGGGACCAATTCCGTTGGTGACGGTGCGCTATACAAGTACCGATAACATAACATAACATAACATATGTGAATTTATCAATTTTCTGAATGCATTATCTGTAAATTGACTTCTGGGCCTGATTTACAAAGCACTTTCTGATTGGATTGCACCATTGTCAAACACTATTGTAAAGCAGGCACTCTATCTTGTGCAATAGGGTGAGGGCCTGCCAGTTCTGGTCCGTAATTTAACAAAACATGTGAGCGAATAAATACATAAACACAAATTAAAGAATAGCTCTCCTCTCTTATTCTATATACTCTTGGGACTGAGGGGACATGTCACTTTGAAGTCATTTAGTAGATCACTGAGACATATATAGCTTGAAGGATGCACCTGTTTGTGGAGGCACAGAATACATGTCTTCCAGTGGTGAGAAAGCTTGGACAGGGGTCAAATGATATGTTGCTGCACAGCAGGACCACCACTCAATTTACACCCAAGCAGAGATGATAAAGACTTGATGGACATGTTCTCCATGGAGAAGGCACATCTACTTTGCCCCTCAGTTAATTCCAGCTTGGGTTGGGGGCCTGTTACACAAGCAGCACATCTCCTGGCTGGAACATCATGCATGATGGATGGCACTGCTTCCCAGAGCAGACTGAAGGGAACAGAAAATTGATGACCTGGGAGTGGGGGAAGACCTGCATTTGGCATCAACCACAAAGTATAAAGAGGAAAATAAGGAGCGGGGAAAAATGCAATTGTAAAAAAGAATGGTGCCTGGTCCGGGGAGGGCGCGAGACGTGAATCGGGTATTTGACAGCGGCACGAGCCGTTTAAAGTGGTGATCTGCCTTTCTCCCCCTCCGCCGTCAAGCGGACGGCTTCACGTTCCACAATACAGGCTGCACAAAAGTCAGAAAAATGGCCAATTAATCATTGTGGAGTCTGAAGGTTTCCTGCCAGAAATACCCTGTCAAAGGCACCCGCGCTCCCCGCCTTCCTCGCCGTCGCTGGTGTCTCTGTCGGAATAGACAGGAGGACACGCTGCGGTCTCCAGCATCAATGGCGGGCAGGTTGCTAGGGTTGCAAACAGCGCATCGAGCAGAATTTCTCCAGTGAAAAGGTTTGCAACTGGGGAGGGGCCGCTTCATCATTTTGGCGATTTGTCTGCTACGATGATGCCCCAATTGACTGGGTAGTTATTCACTTTTTGGTCTCAGAGGAGCTCCTTTTCTGAAGACGTAGGACCTGATTCTGAAAGGTGTGCACTGGGGGAAAGCAGGATATGTTATGATATGATATAAGTCATTTATAACGCGCCTTCTCACAAGTGTTTAGTGGAGTAAAGCAAGAGATGCATGTGACTATCTCGGATTTACTTTGAACTTGCTCACGGGCACCTAATTCACAACGGATAATGCTGGGAGCAAACCGGGAGTGGTCTGGATCATCTCTGAGATACTGACATGCACATGTGACCAATCAGGGTTTTCTCAAGAACACCTCTGGGATGCTGCAGATGCATAAATGATCACCCTCAGGGCAACCATCTCCCACTGCATCATGATCCCTAAAGGCTCCCATTGAGGCAAGACGTCAACCTCTTTCCACATGATTCACAGAGGTCCACATACATGACACAAGCATGTTATAACCCCTCGCCTCTAACATACATGCCAATATCATTAATCTCACTCGGGAGACAATAGTCCGGTCATGATTTCAACATTGCATTCAAGCACTATAATGGGGGAAGTCAAGACAAAAAGTCCCAGAATGCAAAGTTAAAACGCCCTCACAAGACTGGTGTAAAGTTACTAATCTTTGCCCTCCTTCTCACACTTTGAAGTATTTCTCTCTCTCCCTTTGTCACTCTCTCTCTTTCTTTGTCTTGCTCTTTAGCATACCTTGCTCACTCCATTCTTCCTTTTTGTTTTTCTTCATTGTCTCGTTCTTGTTCTCTTTCTCTCAATGTATCATTCTTTCTCTCTCTCTCTCTCTCTCTCTCTCTCTCTCTCTCTCTCTCTCTCTCTCTCTCTCTTGTTTTCCTTAACATTCTCTCTCCCCTCTGTATCTTTCTCACTCTGTGATTTCTTTCTATCTCTTTATCTTCCTCTCTTTCTTGTTATCTTTCTCTCTCTCTCTCTCTCTCTCTATCTCTCTCACTCTCTCTCGTTTTATTTAACATTCTCTCTCCCCTCTGTATCTCTCTCTCTCCCTCTCTCTCTCTCTCTCCCTCTCTCTCTCTCTCTCTCTCTCTCTCTTCTCTCTCTCTCTCTCTCTCTCTCTCTCTCTTGTTTTCCTTAACATTTTCTCTCCCCTCTGTATCTTTCTCACTCTGTGATCTCTCTCTCTCTCTCTCTCTCTCTCTCTCTCGCTGCAAATGGGAGCCATGTTGCTAGGCAGGTATATGTTGGCTAGATACACCCCAACCATTGCTGACAACAGAGCCACATGAGAAATACACAGATATCTTGCATATGCAGTGGGAGGGCTGCTGGGTTTTTTGTTTAGAAAGTGATCTATTGAAAATAACATGTGCAATTGTATTAACATTCTAAGTGCCTATTTTCTATATTGTATGAAGTTCATTTCTAATGATCACTCGCCTTATATATTGTCATCATTATAAGGGGGTTACACTAGTCTTACTGAGCAAAGCACAATAGCAAAAGCTAGACTAACCACATGCAAACCTTCCTGATGGAAGGTTGTTCCAACATGGACGGTCCGGCATCCCTCTATTGTGGTAGAAAATGTCTCTATGCATATATGGATGCAGGCATACAGCAGCAATTATGGACCCTAGCTACTTTGCATATCCAAGGGAATGTTGGGAACATACTAATGATCAATGAACTTCATATTTTAAAAGTGTGTCAGTGATAATATGGTTAAATGTGCTAATCACCAAGTACATGATGTACTCTGGGCTCGGTGCTTATTTAGTCTTCACAACACACCCCTAAAATGGTATTTATTTTGAGCAAGAACCGCATGTACTCATTTGACATCCTAAGAAATCAGATGTAAGGATTAAATGCCTGGGACATCAGTTACTACATTGGCATCCTAGAGCTGTCTTGCTTCCTGTTTGTGGACAGTTTTAATAGTGGAGAGCCTGGGGCTCAGTGTGAGTATACCCCCCCGGCCCCCGCCCTAATGCACGGACATTTGTGGCATATCATATATGTAGGATGCAGGGACAATGACACACATTGTTTACAAACACTTGTATTGAACATGTGGGAATTTTGCATTAGGAAATCTCCCAGAATTCCATGCTCATGAAAGAGCCTACTATGAAGAATTATCAGGAAGAGAAAAAGAAATATTGAAACGGGCTTTACAACATGCATTCATGTTTCGGGACTATTGAATGCACTGGTCTGGAAATCAATGCAGTCAAATGTCACACCATATTCAGAGGCTCGGCCATCCATTTTTTTGAAAATGTACACAGAGGACTCAACTCTGAATGGCAAGTGTGTTGGACTTGAAATGCATGGTGTGCTTGTGTTTGCTTCCCCCGCCCCCCTCTACACATTGATGTCCCATACCGCCGAGTCGCATGTGCTGCAACACTGACGGTTTACATTGGAAACAAGCTGTTAGGAGCTGTGCCACCAGAATGTGTCGCCAGGCCACTTTTAGTGGCCCCAATAACCAACCACGGAGCCCATAATGTTGGAAGCCTTAGCATATGTAACAAAAACAACACAAACAAGTAAAAACAAGCATTGGCAATGCCAACAGTTTGCAGTTTTGTACAGGCATGGGCAAGGCACTTGTCATTGTAGTAACTGGACATTGTTAGAAGCAGGTATAAAATGATCTGAGAACCTGGGCATAAGATGGCATTACCTGGCAAATGCTGAATACTTCTGCACAAGCCAAAACTGTTGGCTTTGCCAATGCTTGTTTTTAACAGGACTACAGTGAGGGACACACAAAGCACTTATAAATCACGTGGCTGAAAGCAGTACTGGTAAGACATTTTTATTACACCAGTGGCATGTTTAAAACTCCAATTAAGTCATTAACTCTCACAAGAATAAAAAAAAAATGTCAAGCACTTTGAGTGCAACGTTTGATGGTAAGGCTTGATTAATGTGAGTTCAAAGAAGTCACATGAGGAGGTTTATTGGGAAGGGATGGGCAGGAAGTGGGTTTGAAAGGCCATATGAATTAGCAAGGCAATGTGTAGTCAACTGGTGGGCAAATAACCAAACAACACCTGCAAACTTTGTCCCTCCTCAAATGTCGTGTCTTCCTACTCGTTCTCAAATGGAATAGTTTAGTCTATTACGTGTCACAAGCCACATCTACTATCAAAAATAAAAATAGCACTTGTGCCATCTTAATGACCAGACTTTCTTTGCTAAAAGTAGGTTATACTTTAATGTAATCAGTCTGAGCACAAAATAAATCACATTACATTTACCTACACACATTATATCTTGACACGTAAAAAGTATACATGAACTTCTGATTCAAATCATTATGCCACAATTTGTGTATCACCTTTACATCTCAAGATGGCCCTCAACCATTCCAATACTAACCTCAAAGAGTGCGGGCAAAAAAGGGAACTAGTGTGCCAGAGTCTCCACTTCCCTCTGAAGACAATCACACAAACTATCTCAAGGCTTAGCTCTGCCATCTGTGCACACAACTCATTTTTTCAGGGACATCAGCACATCTCTCACTTGCGAGTCTGGGTTATCCCAATTTTCTCTGAGTCACAAAGTGACTAGTTCATGTTTATATAACTAGCTGATGAACTGTCACCTAGCAAGAGTGCAAAGCCCTGGCTTTATATAACTGGCTGATGAACTGTCACCTAGCAAGAGTGCAAAGCCCTGGCTTTATATAACCGGCTGATGAACTGTCACCTAGCAAGAGTGCAAAACATAACTGGCTGATGAACTGTCAACTAGCAAGAGTGCAAAGCCCTGGCTTTATATAACTGGCTGATGAACTGTCACCTAGCAAGAGTGCAAAGCCCTGGCTTTATATAACCGGCTGATGAACTGTCACCTAGCAAGAGTGCAAAACATAACTGGCTGATGAACTGTCAACTAGCAAGAGTGCAAAGCCCTGGCTTTATATAACTGGCTGATGAACTGTCACCTAGCAAGAGTGCAAAGCCCTGGCTTTATATAACCGGCTGATGAACTGTCACCTAGCAAGAGTGCAAAACATAACTGGCTAATGAACTGTCACCTAGCAAGAGTGGAAAGCCCTGGCTTTTTAATATATGTATATATATTTTTTTAACAAATCTAATGGTGAAGGTAATTCTGTCTCAAAAAGGGGTACTCCATGCCAAAAGTATAGTGCACTCATGTAGACTGATATCTCGTGACCTGCTCTACTCATGGCCCAGATCATTTCGCAGGTCACGAGATATGCACTTGACAGCCGCAGAGACAGCCAAGTCACTGTGGCGCAAAGGCAGCATTTAAGATATGCCCCTCTGTACCCAAAACTATGATGATGAGTCAGCCATGCTGGTGGCAGGGTAAACTCTATATAAAAGCTTAGTTTAGGCATAGTGTATGGTGCTACTTCATCACAACCGCTGCATTCCAATTGATATCACACATGTGTCAGCTCATGTGAGCCAGCTCCACAATCAAATGTGATGTGCATTCTGGTGAGTCGGGTGTAGCCCGCCAAATGACAGGAAGAGAACCTGGTTATGATTCCTCTTTGATCTCTTTGTGAAAGCAGGTAACACCCTCCACCCAAGACAGCCGCACAACAGGTAGCTGTCCTGGTTCCAGGCATCAAGAGAGCACACACCCATTGAAAAGGAGTAGCCTCTCACCAGGGCACTGCATCTCTAAAGGACTTTGATCTCAGTAAGAAGGGAAGGATGTGGAATTATGACAGGCAGGAGGGCACCGGTCAAGAGAAGGTTTCAACCATTGTGCTTTCCACTGTATCTTTCTCTTTCCTGTTTCCTGCACTTCCTCTGGAGCAAAGCACTTTGGTGATGACATCAACAGGGCAAAGCCCACCCCTTCCTGGAGAAGGGATTGGACCACTAAGACTAGTGTAGAGGAGGTCCCATATACAGCCGGCACTCCAACCGTCCATTTTGAAGTACCAGGAATGTTCACACCGAGGTATGTGGTGTATGATGAACAAATAAACCAGCAGAGAGCCGCTGTGCAGCTCTGTCCAGTACCTACCAGAAGAACGATGCCTATTGAATTACCAGTACCAAGGAAACCGTGGACAGTAAGGTACCCATTGGGAAAGCCATATCAACAAATGAGATGAAATGAAGATCGTCTAAAAACAGTCCCTGAAAAAACCAAAACGGTCTTAATGGAAGACAAACGGTGACGTCACAAGTACCAAAACCTGACTCACCTATAGAAGAAAGGACGACCAGAAATCACATAAAGAGACAAAAACACCATGAATAAGGATATTGTGAACTTAGAGTGTGAAGTCAATGTCAAATAAAAGAAGCTTAAGCTGTAAGCATGGCATAGATATTTGACCAGTTTACATGTGTACATATGCTTGGAACCGCAAGAAAGCTAAAGGAATCGTGCTTGTTATGCTTAGTAGAGGGACAGTGCGGCAAGCGCCATATACATATCTACCTCAAATAAAGCACTTTATATGAAGTATACGTTCACACATAGCATGGAGGACACCTAGGAGGCCCCCGCGCCTCCAGAAATAGGTTTGCTGCCTTTGAGACTTAACAGTGTGTTTCATCCCCCATACCTCGTCTCCCTATATATTCATCTGCACCGCAAAATTGGGGAGAGTGCAGTCATAGCTGATTTATAATAGTTATAATAATAATAATAATAATAATAATAATAATAATAATAATAATGAAATTTAGAAGCAATACAGATTGCTGAAAGGCGTTTACCATAAGAGTAACATATGTTTGGATTTCTCAGCTACAATGATGTAGGCACATGTCTCACCATGTATGTGCAATTTCCAAAATGTGGCCCTACAAAATATGCATTTAATAAAGAATACAACACTTCCACAATCATGTGCCTCTTGAAGAACGTGTACCTAGAGTTGAGCACCAGGGTAAGAAATATATATATTAACGATGTGGATCTGATACTCAGGAAGATCAGCAATGTACCCAGGGTAGCTGGGCGTCCATATACATTACTGTGGCATGCAGACTGTTTACGTCTTTTCACTGCAGCAATATTAATACTAAATCATTAATGTAATATTAATTATTAATACTAAATATTAAACGTGGGTATTTTCAAGGTGGTGTTTTCCCGACAGCCGTTTTGCTGATGCATTTTTTTTATGTATGTGTTCCCATTAGTCCACCATCTAAACCAACACCTCACCTTGCTACCCACCACCCCTCAATCCCATTACCCCAAGCACACAACGCATACGTATTCATTCTTAAAAAATCTGCAAAAGGGCTGCGTTGAAAACAAAACAGTGAGAATGGCCCAGGGGTGGACTGGCCTATTGGGAACTCTGGAGATTTCCCGGTAGTGCTCTGCACCCTGGGCCTCTTTTGTCTGGTATTTCCAAATTATCCCATAGGAAAAGGGTTGAGATTGTTGAAATTGTGTAAAATGGAGCCACTTTGAAAATTATTTCCAGGGCCTCTTTTGGTTACCAGTCCACCCTTGGAATGGCCACGCAGTCACAGTGAATACACGGTGAGCGATGTAGATGGTGAGGTTGGGTTTGCGCGCCCGCCAAAGACGCTCAAAGTCATTATACACATATGTTCACCATTTATCATCAAATGGGGACTATCAGTAAACACCTGAAAGTCCAAGGTGATGGCGTTGGGGGAAAAACCCATTTCTGGCATGTGGTGTAAAAGCTGAAATATGTAGTGGGTTGATGGGTGTAACCATTTGGATATCACGTTTTCAAGCGCATTATATTAGAGAAAACACATGCATCAAACAGGTAGGCATATGAAGTCATGAAATGTCACTCTCTTTGGCTTTGCAAAGACTATTGGTAACTTTAACTCCTTAAGTGCCAAGGACGAGTATGCTTGTCCTTTTTACATAGACTTGCATAATAGCCTGGCAATCACATGCCATGTATAAACAAATCAGAAACTGTAGAACCCGTGGCACAGGGATCAGGTGTATGGTGCAATGCCAATATTGGCTATCAATAGCAACCGATGGAGCCCCACCAATACCAATATTAACTATCAATAGCAACCGCTGGATCTCCAACAATGCCAATATTAACTATCAATAGCAACCACTGGAGCCCCACCAATGCCAATATTAACTATCAATAGCAACCGCTGGAGCCCCACCAATGCCAATATTAACTATCAATAGCAACCGCTGGATCTCCACCAATGCCAATATTAACTATCAATAGCAACCGCTGGATCTCCAACAATGCCAATATTAACTATCAATAGCAACCGCTGGATCTCCAACAATGCCAATATTAACTATCAATAGCAACCGCTGGAGCCCCAACAATGCCAATATTAACTATCAATAGCAACCGCTGGAGCCCCAACAATGCCAATAGCAACTATCAATAGCAACCACTGGATCTCCAACAATGCCAATATTAACTATCAATAGCAACCGCTGGATCTCCAACAATGCCAATATTAACTATCAATAGCAACCGCTGGATCGCCAACAATGCCAATATTAACTATCAATAGCAACCGCTGGATCTCCAACAATGCCAATATTAACTATCAATAGCAACCGCTGGATCTCCAACAATTCCAATATTAAATATCAATAGCAACCGCTGGATCTCCAACAATTCCAATATTAAATATCAATAGCAACCGCTGGATCTCCAACAATGCCAATAATAAATATCAATAGCAACCGCTGGATCTCCAACAATGCCAATATTAACTAACAATAGCAAACGCTGGATATCCAACAATGCCAATATTAACTATCAATAGCAACCGCTGGATCTCCAACAATGCCAATATTAACTATCAATAGCAACCGCTGGATATCCAACAATGCCAATATTAAATATCAATAGCAACCGCTGGATCTCCAACAATGCCAATATTAACTATCAATAGCAACCGCTGGATCTCCAACAATGCCAATATTAACTATCAATAGCAACCGCTGGATCTCCAACAATGCCATTATTAACTAACAATAGCAACCGCTGGATATCCAACAATGCCAATATTAAATATCAATAGCAACCGCTGGATCTCCAACAATGCCAATATTAACTAACAATAGCAACCGCTGGATCTCCAACAATGCCAATATTAACTATCAATAGCAACCGCTGGATCTCCAACAATGCCAATATTAACTATCAATAGCAACCGCTGGAGCCCCACCAATGCCAATATTAACTATCAATAGCAACCGCTGGATCTCCAACAATGCCAATATTAACTATCAATAGCAACCGCTGGATCTCCAACAATGCCAATATTAACAATCAATAGCAACCGCTGGATCTCCAACAATGCCAATATTAACTATCAATAGCAACCGCTGGATCTCCAACAATGCCAATATTAACTATCAATAGCAACCGCTGGATCTCCAACAATGCCAATATTAACTATCAATAGCAACCGCTGGATCTCCAACAATGCCAATAGCAACTATCAATAGCAACCGCTGGAGCCCCACCAATGCCAATATTAACTATCAATAGCAACCGCTGGACCTCCAACAATGCCAATATTAACTATCAATAGCAACCGATGGAGCCCCTCCAATGCCAATAGCAACTATCAATAGCAACCGCTGGATCTCCAACAATGCCAATATTAACTATCAATAGCAACCGCTGGATCTCCAACAATGCCAATATTAACTATCAATAGCAACCGCTGGAGCCCCAACAATGCCAATAGCAACTATCAATAGCAACCGCTGGATCTCCAACAATGCCAATATTAACTATCAATAGCAACCGCTGGATCTCCAACAATGCCAATATTAACTATCAATAGCAACCGCTGGATCTCCAACAATGCCAATATTAACTATCAATAGCAACCGCTGGATCTCCAACAATGCCAATATTAACTATCAATAGCAACCGCTGGATCTCCAACAATGCCAATATTAAATATCAATAGCAACCGCTGGATCTCCAACAATGCCAATATTAAATATCAATAGCAACCGCTGGATCTCCAACAATTCCAATATTAAATATCAATAGCAACCGCTGGATCTCCAACAATGCCAATATTAAATATCAATAGCAACCGCTGGATCTCCAACAATGCCAATATTAACTAACAATAGCAAACGCTGGATATCCAACAATGCCAATATTAACTATCAATAGCAACCGCTGGATCTCCAACAATGCCAATATTAACTATCAATAGCAACCGCTGGATATCCAACAATGCCAATATTAAATATCAATAGCAACCGCTGGATCTCCAACAATGCCAATATTAACTATCAATAGCAACCGCTGGATCTCCAACAATGCCAATATTAACTATCAATAGCAACCGCTGGATCTCCAACAATGCCATTATTAACTAACAATAGCAACCGCTGGATATCCAACAATGCCAATATTAAATATCAATAGCAACCGCTGGATCACCAACAATGCCAATATTAACTAACAATAGCAACCGCTGGATCTCCAACAATGCCAATATTAACTATCAATAGCAACCGCTGGATCTCCAACAATGCCAATATTAACTATCAATAGCAACCGCTGGAGCCCCACCAATGCCAATATTAACTATCAATAGCAACCGCTGGATCTCCAACAATGCCAATATTAACTATCAATAGCAACCGCTGGATCTCCAACAATGCCAATATTAACAATCAATAGCAACCGCTGGATCTCCAACAATGCCAATATTAACTATCAATAGCAACCGCTGGATCTCCAACAATGCCAATATTAACTATCAATAGCAACCGCTGGATCTCCAACAATGCCAATATTAACTATCAATAGCAACCGCTGGATCTCCAACAATGCCAATAGCAACTATCAATAGCAACCGCTGGAGCCCCACCAATGCCAATATTAACTATCAATAGCAACCGCTGGACCTCCAACAATGCCAATATTAACTATCAATAGCAACCGATGGAGCCCCTCCAATGCCAATAGCAACTATCAATAGCAACCGCTGGATCTCCAACAATGCCAATATTAACTATCAATAGCAACCGCTGGATCTCCAACAATGCCAATATTAACTATCAATAGCAACCGCTGGATCTCCAACAATGCCAATATTAACTATCAGTAGCAACCGCTGGATCTCCAACAATGCCAATATTAACTATCAATAGCAACCGCTGGAGCCCCACCAATGCCAATATTAAATATCAATATCAACCGCTGGATCTCCAACAATGCCAATATTAACTATCAATAGCAACCGCTGGATCTCCAACAATGCCAATATTAACTATCAATAGCAACCGCTGGATCTCCAACAATGCCAATAGCAACTATCAATAGCAACCGCTGGAGCCCCACCAATGCCAATATTAACTATCAATAGCAACCGATGGAGCCCCACCAATACCAATATTAACTATCAATAGCAACCGCTGGATCTCCAACAATGCCAATATTAACTATCAATAGCAACCGCTGGAGCCCCACCAATGCCAATATTAACTATCAATAGCAACCGCTGGATCTCCAACAATGCCAATATTAACTATCAATAGCAACCGATGGAGCCCCACCAATACCAATATTAACTATCAATAGCAACAGCTGGATCTCCAACAATGCCAATATTAACTATCAATAGCAACCGCTGGATCTCCAACAATGCCAATATTAACTATCAATATCAACCGCTGGATCTCCAACAATGCCAATATTAACTATCAATAGCAACCGCTGGATCTCCAACAATGCCAATATTAACTATCAATATCAACCGCTGGATCTCCAACAATGCCAATATTAACTATCAATAGCAACCGCTGGATCTCCAACAATGCCAATATTAACTATCAATAGCAACCGCTGGAGCCCCAACAATGCCAATATTAACTATCAATAGCAACCGCTGGAGCCCCAACAATGCCAATAGCAACTATCAATAGCAACCGCTGGATCTCCAACAATGCCAATATTAACTATCAATAGCAACCGCTGGATCTCCAACAATGCCAATATTAACTATCAATAGCAACCGCTGGATCTCCAACAATGCCAATATTAACTATCAATAGCAACCGCTGGATCTCCAACAATGCCAATATTAACTATCAATAGCAACCGCTGGATCTCCAACAATGCCAATATTAACTATCAATAGCAACCGCTGGATCTCCAACAATGCCAATATTAAATATCAATAGCAACCGCTGGATCTCCAACAATGCCAATATTAACTAACAATAGCAACCGCTGGATATCCAACAATGCCAATATTAACTATCAATAGCAACCGCTGGATCTCCAACAATGCCAATATTAACTAACAATAGCAAACGCTGGATATCCAACAATGCCAATATTAACTATCAATAGCAACCGCTGGATCTCCAACAATGCCAATATTAACTATCAATAGCAACCGCTGGATGTCCAACAATGCCAATATTAACTATCAATAGCAACCCCTGGATCTCCAACAATGCCAATATTAACTAACAATAGCAAACGCTGGATATCCAACAATGCCAATATTAACTATCAATAGCAACCGCTGGATCTCCAACAATGCCAATATTAACTATCAATAGCAACCGCTGGATGTCCAACAATGCCAATATTAACTATCAATAGCAACCGCTGGATCTCCAACAATGCCATTATTAACTAACAATAGCAACCGCTGGATATCCAACAATGCCAATATTAAATATCAATAGCAACCGCTGGATCTCCAACAATGCCAATATTAACTAACAATAGCAACCGCTGGATCTCCAACAATGCCAATATTAACTATCAATAGCAACCGCTGGATCTCCAACAATGCCAATATTAACTATCAATAGCAACCGCTGGAGCCCCACCAATGCCAATATTAACTATCAATAGCAACCGCTGGATCTCCAACAATGCCAATATTAACTATCAATAGCAACCGCTGGATCTCCACCAATGCCAATATTAACTATCAATAGCAACCGCTGGATCTCCAACAATGCCAATATTAACTATCAATAGCAACCGCTGGATCTCCAACAATGCCAATATTAACTATCAATAGCAACCGCTGGATCTCCAACAATGCCAATATTAACTATCAATAGCAACCGCTGGATCTCCAACAATGCCAATAGCAACTATCAATAGCAACCGCTGGAGCCCCACCAATGCCAATATTAACTATCAATAGCAACCGATGGAGCCCCTCCAATGCCAATAGCAACTATCAATAGCAACCGCTGGATCTCCAACAATGCCAATATTAACTATCAATAGCAACCGTTGGATCTCCAACAATGCCAATATTAACTATCAATAGCAACCGCTGGATCTCCAACAATGCCAATATTAACTATCAATAGCAACCGCTGGATCTCCAACAATGCCAATATTAACTATCAATAGCAACCGCTGGATCTCCAACAATGCCAATAGCAACTATCAATAGCAACCGCTGGAGCCCCACCAATGCCAATATTAACTATCAATAGCAACCGCTGGATCTCCAACAATGCCAATATTAACTATCAATAGCAACCGCTGGATCTCCAACAATGCCAATATTAACTATCAATAGCAACCGCTGGATCTCCAACAATGCCAATATTAACTATCAATAGCAACCGCTGGAGCCCCACCAATGCCAATATTAAATATCAATAGCAACCGCTGGATCTCCAACAATGCCAATATTAATTATCAATAGCAACCGCTGGAGCCCCACCAATGCCAATATTAACTATCAATAGCAACCGCTGGAGCCCCACCAATGCCAATATTAATTATCAATAGCAACCGGTGGAGCCCCACCAATGCCAATATTAAATATCAATAGCAACCGCTGGATCTCCAACAATGCCAATATTAACTATCAATAGCAACCGCTGGAGCCCCACCAATGCCAATATTAAATATCAATAGCAACCGCTGGATCTCCAACAATTCCAATATTAATTATCAATAGCAACCGCTGGAGCCCCACCAATGCCAATATTGACTATCAATAGCAACCGCTGGAGCCCCACCAATGCCAATATTAATTATCAATAGCAACCGCTGGAGCCCCACCAATGCCAATATTAAATATCAATAGCAACCGCTGGATCTCCAACAATGCCAATATTAACTATCAATAGCAACCGCTGGAGCCCCACCAATGCCAATATTAACTATCAATAGCAACCGCTGGAGCCCCACCAATGCCAATATTAATTATCAATAGCAACCGCTGGAGCCCCACCAATGCCAATATTAATTATCAATAGCAACCGCTGGATCTCCAACAATTCCAATATTAACTATCAATAGCAACCGCTGGATCTCCAACAATGCCAATATTAACTATCAATAGCAACCGCTGGATCTCCAACAATGCCAATATTAACTATCAATAGCAACCGATGGATCTCCAACAATGCCAATATTAACTATCAATAGCAACCGCTGGATCTCCAACAATGCCAATATTAACTATCAATAGCAACCACTGGATCTCCAACAATGCCAATATTAACTATCAATAGCAACCGATGGAGCCCCTCCAATGCCAATAGCAACTATCAATAGCAACCGCTGGATCTCCAACAATGCCAAAATTAACTATCAATAGCAACCGCTGGATCTCCAACAATGCCAATATTAACTATCAATAGCAACCGCTGGATCTCCAACAATGCCAATATTAACTATCAATAGCAACCGATGGATCTCCAACAATGCCAATATTAACTATCAATAGCAACCGCTGGATCTCCAACAATGCCAATATTAACTATCAATAGCAACCGCTGGATCTCCAACAATGCCAAAATTAACTATCAATAGCAACCGATGGAGCCCCTCCAATGCCAATATTAAATATCAATAGCAACTGCTGGATCTCCAACAATGCCAATATTAACTATCAATAGCAACTGCTGGATCTCCAACAATGCCAATATTAACTATCAATAGCAACCGCTGGATCTCCAACAATGCCAATATTAACTATCAATAGCAACCGCTGGATCTGCAACAATGCCAATATTAACTATCAATAGCAACCGCTGGATCTCCAACAATGCCAATATTAACTATCAATAGCAACCACTGGAGCCCCTCCAATGCCAATATTAACTATCAATAGCAACCGCTGGAGCCCCACCAATGCCAATATTAACTATCAATAGCAACCGCTGGATCTCCAACAATGCCAATATTAACTATCAATAGCAACTGCTGGATCTCCAACAATGGCAATATTAACTATCAATAGCAACCGCTGGATCTCCAACAATGCCAATATTAACTATCAATAGCAACCGCTGGATCTCCAACAATGCCAATATTAACTATCAATAGCAACCGCTGGAGCCCCACCAATGCCAATATTAACTATCAATAGCAACCGCTGGAGCCCCACCAATGCCAATATTAACTATCAATAGCAACCACTGGAGCCCCACCAATGCCAATATTAACTATCAATAGCAACCGCTGGATCTCCAACAATGCCAATATTAACTATCAATAGCAACTGCTGGATCTCCAACAATGCCAATATTAACTATCAATAGCAACCGCTGGATCTCCAACAATGCCAATATTAACTATCAATAGCAACCGATGGATCTCCAACAATGCCAATATTAACTATCAATAGCAACCGCTGGATCTCCAACAATGCCAATATTAACTATCAATAGCAACCGCTGGATCTCCAACAATGCCAATATTAACTATCAATAGCAACCGCTGGATCTCCAACAATGCCAATATTAACTATCAATAGCAACCGATGGAGCTCCTCCAATGCCAATAGCAACTATCAATAGCAACCGCTGGATCTCCAACAATGCCAATATTAACTATCAATAGCAACCGATGGAGCCCCTCCAATGCCAATAGCAACTATCAATAGCAACTGCTGGATCTCCAACAATGCCAATATTAACTATCAATAGCAACCGCTGGATCTCCAACAATGCCAATATTAACTATCAATAGCAACCGCTGGATCTCCAACAATGCCAATATTAACTATCAATAGCAACCGCTGGATCTCCAACAATGCCAATATTAAATATCAATAGCAACCGCTGGATCTCCAACAATGCCAATAGCAACTATCAATAGCAACCGCTGGATCTCCAACAATGCCAATAGCAACTATCAATAGCAACCGCTGGATCTCCAACAATGCCAATATTAAATATCAATAGCAACCGCTGGATCTCCAACAATGCCAATAGCAACTATCAATAGCAACCGCTGGATCTCCAACAATGCCAATATTAACTATCAATAGCAACCGATGGAGCCCCTCCAATGCCAATAGCAACTATCAATAGCAACTGCTGGATCTCCAACAATGCCAATATTAACTATCAATAGCAACCGCTGGATCTCCAACAATGCCAATATTAACTATCAATAGCAACCGCTGGATCTCCAACAATGCCAATATTAACTATCAATAGCAACCGCTGGATCTCCAACAATGCCAATATTAACTATCAATAGCAACCGCTGGATCTCCAACAATGCCAATATTAAATATCAATAGCAACCGCTGGATCTCCAACAATGCCAATAGCAACTATCAATAGCAACCGCTGGATCTCCAACAATGCCAATATTAACTATCAATAGCAACCGATGGAGCCCCTCCAATGCCAATAGCAACTATCAATAGCAACTGCTGGATCTCCAACAATGCCAATATTAACTATCAATAGCAACCGATGGAT
The DNA here is from genome assembly GCF_040938575.1 of Ambystoma mexicanum. Taxonomy (NCBI): domain Eukaryota; kingdom Metazoa; phylum Chordata; class Amphibia; order Caudata; family Ambystomatidae; genus Ambystoma; species Ambystoma mexicanum. The sequence continues at coordinate 65,170,145 of NC_090934.1, forward strand.
CTCCAACAATGCCAATATTAACTATCAATAGCAACCGCTGGATCTCCAACAATGCCAATATTAAATATCAATAGCAACCGCTGGATCTCCAACAATGCCAATAGCAACTATCAATAGCAACCGCTGGATCTCCAACAATGCCAATATTAACTATCAATAGCAACCGATGGAGCCCCTCCAATGCCAATAGCAACTATCAATAGCAACTGCTGGATCTCCAACAATGCCAATATTAACTATCAATAGCAACCGCTGGATCTCCAACAATGCCAATATTAACTATCAATAGCAACCGATGGATCTCCAACAATGCCAATATTAACTATCAATAGCAACCGCTGGATCTCCAACAATGCCAATATTAACTATCAATAGCAACCGCTGGATCTCCAACAATGCCAATATTAACTATCAATAGCAACCGATGGAGCCCCTCCAATGCCAATATTAAATATCAATAGCAACTGCTGGATCTCCAACAATGCCAATATTAACTATCAATAGCAACTGCTGGATCTCCAACAATGCCAATATTAACTATCAATAGCAACCGCTGGATCTCCAACAATGCCAATATTAACTATCAATAGCAACCGCTGGATCTGCAACAATGCCAATATTAACTATCAATAGCAACCGCTGGATCTCCAACAATGCCAATATTAACTATCAATAGCAACCACTGGAGCCCCTCCAATGCCAATATTAACTATCAATAGCAACCGCTGGAGCCCCACCAATGCCAATATTAACTATCAATAGCAACCGCTGGATCTCCAACAATGCCAATATTAACTATCAATAGCAACTGCTGGATCTCCAACAATGCCAATATTAACTATCAATAGCAACCGCTGGATCTCCAACAATGCCAATATTAACTATCAATAGCAACCGCTGGATCTCCAACAATGCCAATATTAACTATCAATAGCAACCGCTGGAGCCCCACCAATGCCAATATTAACTATCAATAGCAACCGCTGGAGCCCCACCAATGCCAATATTAACTATCAATAGCAACCGCTGGATCTCCAACAATGCCAATATTAACTATCAATAGCAACTGCTGGATCTCCAACAATGCCAATATTAACTATCAATAGCAACCGCTGGATCTCCAACAATGCCAATATTAACTATCAATAGCAACCGCTGGATCTCCAACAATGCCAATATTAACTATCAATAGCAACCGATGGATCTCCAACAATGCCAATATTAACTATCAATAGCAACCGCTGGATCTCCAACAATGCCAATATTAACTATCAATAGCAACTGCTGGATCTCCAACAATGCCAATATTAACTATCAATAGCAACCGCTGGATCTCCAACAATGCCAATATTAACTATCAATAGCAACCGATGGAGCCCCTCCAATGCCAATAGCAACTATCAATAGCAACTGCTGGATCTCCAACAATGCCAATATTAACTATCAATAGCAACCGATGGAGCCCCTCCAATGCCAATAGCAACTATCAATAGCAACTGCTGGATCTCCAACAATGCCAATATTAACTATCAATAGCAACCGCTGGATCTCCAACAATGCCAATATTAACTATCAATAGCAACCACTGGATCTCCAACAATGCCAATATTAACTATCAATAGCAACCGCTGGATCTCCAACAATGCCAATATTAAATATCAATAGCAACCGCTGGATCTCCAACAATGCCAATAGCAACTATCAATAGCAACCGCTGGATCTCCAACAATGCCAATAGCAACTATCAATAGCAACCGCTGGATCTCCAACAATGCCAATATTAAATATCAATAGCAACCGCTGGATCTCCAACAATGCCAATAGCAACTATCAATAGCAACCGCTGGATCTCCAACAATGCCAATATTAACTATCAATAGCAACCGATGGAGCCCCTCCAATGCCAATAGCAACTATCAATAGCAACCGCTGGATCTCCAACAATGCCAAAATTAACTATCAATAGCAACCGCTGGATCTCCAACAATGCCAATATTAACTATCAATAGCAACCGCTGGATCTCCAACAATGCCAATATTAACTATCAATAGCAACCGATGGATCTCCAACAATGCCAATATTAACTATCAATAGCAACCGCTGGATCTCCAACAATGCCAATATTAACTATCAATAGCAACCGCTGGATCTCCAACAATGCCAAAATTAACTATCAATAGCAACCGATGGAGCCCCTCCAATGCCAATATTAAATATCAATAGCAACTGCTGGATCTCCAACAATGCCAATATTAACTATCAATAGCAACTGCTGGATCTCCAACAATGCCAATATTAACTATCAATAGCAACCGCTGGATCTCCAACAATGCCAATATTAACTATCAATAGCAACCGCTGGATCTGCAACAATGCCAATATTAACTATCAATAGCAACCGCTGGATCTCCAACAATGCCAATATTAACTATCAATAGCAACCACTGGAGCCCCTCCAATGCCAATATTAACTATCAATAGCAACCGCTGGAGCCCCACCAATGCCAATATTAACTATCAATAGCAACCGCTGGATCTCCAACAATGCCAATATTAACTATCAATAGCAACTGCTGGATCTCCAACAATGGCAATATTAACTATCAATAGCAACCGCTGGATCTCCAACAATGCCAATATTAACTATCAATAGCAACCGCTGGATCTCCAACAATGCCAATATTAACTATCAATAGCAACCGCTGGAGCCCCACCAATGCCAATATTAACTATCAATAGCAACCGCTGGAGCCCCACCAATGCCAATATTAACTATCAATAGCAACCACTGGAGCCCCACCAATGCCAATATTAACTATCAATAGCAACCGCTGGATCTCCAACAATGCCAATATTAACTATCAATAGCAACTGCTGGATCTCCAACAATGCCAATATTAACTATCAATAGCAACCGCTGGATCTCCAACAATGCCAATATTAACTATCAATAGCAACCGATGGATCTCCAACAATGCCAATATTAACTATCAATAGCAACCGCTGGATCTCCAACAATGCCAATATTAACTATCAATAGCAACCGCTGGATCTCCAACAATGCCAATATTAACTATCAATAGCAACCGCTGGATCTCCAACAATGCCAATATTAACTATCAATAGCAACCGATGGAGCTCCTCCAATGCCAATAGCAACTATCAATAGCAACCGCTGGATCTCCAACAATGCCAATATTAACTATCAATAGCAACCGATGGAGCCCCTCCAATGCCAATAGCAACTATCAATAGCAACTGCTGGATCTCCAACAATGCCAATATTAACTATCAATAGCAACCGCTGGATCTCCAACAATGCCAATATTAACTATCAATAGCAACCGCTGGATCTCCAACAATGCCAATATTAACTATCAATAGCAACCGCTGGATCTCCAACAATGCCAATATTAAATATCAATAGCAACCGCTGGATCTCCAACAATGCCAATAGCAACTATCAATAGCAACCGCTGGATCTCCAACAATGCCAATAGCAACTATCAATAGCAACCGCTGGATCTCCAACAATGCCAATATTAAATATCAATAGCAACCGCTGGATCTCCAACAATGCCAATAGCAACTATCAATAGCAACCGCTGGATCTCCAACAATGCCAATATTAACTATCAATAGCAACCGATGGAGCCCCTCCAATGCCAATAGCAACTATCAATAGCAACTGCTGGATCTCCAACAATGCCAATATTAACTATCAATAGCAACCGCTGGATCTCCAACAATGCCAATATTAACTATCAATAGCAACCGCTGGATCTCCAACAATGCCAATATTAACTATCAATAGCAACCGCTGGATCTCCAACAATGCCAATATTAACTATCAATAGCAACCGCTGGATCTCCAACAATGCCAATATTAAATATCAATAGCAACCGCTGGATCTCCAACAATGCCAATAGCAACTATCAATAGCAACCGCTGGATCTCCAACAATGCCAATATTAACTATCAATAGCAACCGATGGAGCCCCTCCAATGCCAATAGCAACTATCAATAGCAACTGCTGGATCTCCAACAATGCCAATATTAACTATCAATAGCAACCGATGGATCTCCAACAATGCCAATATTAACTATCAATAGCAACCGCTGGATCTCCAACAATGCCAATATTAAATATCAATAGCAACCGCTGGATCTCCAACAATGCCAATAGCAACTATCAATAGCAACCGCTGGATCTCCAACAATGCCAATATTAACTATCAATAGCAACCGATGGAGCCCCTCCAATGCCAATAGCAACTATCAATAGCAACTGCTGGATCTCCAACAATGCCAATATTAACTATCAATAGCAACCGCTGGATCTCCAACAATGCCAATATTAACTATCAATAGCAACCGATGGATCTCCAACAATGCCAATATTAACTATCAATAGCAACCGCTGGATCTCCAACAATGCCAATATTAACTATCAATAGCAACCGCTGGATCTCCAACAATGCCAATATTAACTATCAATAGCAACCGATGGAGCCCCTCCAATGCCAATATTAAATATCAATAGCAACTGCTGGATCTCCAACAATGCCAATATTAACTATCAATAGCAACTGCTGGATCTCCAACAATGCCAATATTAACTATCAATAGCAACCGCTGGATCTCCAACAATGCCAATATTAACTATCAATAGCAACCGCTGGATCTGCAACAATGCCAATATTAACTATCAATAGCAACCGCTGGATCTCCAACAATGCCAATATTAACTATCAATAGCAACCACTGGAGCCCCTCCAATGCCAATATTAACTATCAATAGCAACCGCTGGAGCCCCACCAATGCCAATATTAACTATCAATAGCAACCGCTGGATCTCCAACAATGCCAATATTAACTATCAATAGCAACTGCTGGATCTCCAACAATGCCAATATTAACTATCAATAGCAACCGCTGGATCTCCAACAATGCCAATATTAACTATCAATAGCAACCGCTGGATCTCCAACAATGCCAATATTAACTATCAATAGCAACCGCTGGAGCCCCACCAATGCCAATATTAACTATCAATAGCAACCGCTGGAGCCCCACCAATGCCAATATTAACTATCAATAGCAACCGCTGGATCTCCAACAATGCCAATATTAACTATCAATAGCAACTGCTGGATCTCCAACAATGCCAATATTAACTATCAATAGCAACCGCTGGATCTCCAACAATGCCAATATTAACTATCAATAGCAACCGCTGGATCTCCAACAATGCCAATATTAACTATCAATAGCAACCGATGGATCTCCAACAATGCCAATATTAACTATCAATAGCAACCGCTGGATCTCCAACAATGCCAATATTAACTATCAATAGCAACTGCTGGATCTCCAACAATGCCAATATTAACTATCAATAGCAACCGCTGGATCTCCAACAATGCCAATATTAACTATCAATAGCAACCGATGGAGCCCCTCCAATGCCAATAGCAACTATCAATAGCAACTGCTGGATCTCCAACAATGCCAATATTAACTATCAATAGCAACCGATGGAGCCCCTCCAATGCCAATAGCAACTATCAATAGCAACTGCTGGATCTCCAACAATGCCAATATTAACTATCAATAGCAACCGCTGGATCTCCAACAATGCCAATATTAACTATCAATAGCAACCACTGGATCTCCAACAATGCCAATATTAACTATCAATAGCAACCGCTGGATCTCCAACAATGCCAATATTAAATATCAATAGCAACCGCTGGATCTCCAACAATGCCAATAGCAACTATCAATAGCAACCTCTGGATCTCCAACAATGCCAATAGCAACTATCAATAGCAACCGCTGGATCTCCAACAATGCCAATATTAAATATCAATAGCAACCGCTGGATCTCCAACAATGCCAATAGCAACTATCAATAGCAACCGCTGGATCTCCAACAATGCCAATATTAACTATCAATAGCAACCGATGGAGCCCCTCCAATGCCAATAGCAACTATCAATAGCAACTGCTGGATCTCCAACAATGCCAATATTAACTATCAATAGCAACCGCTGGATCTCCAACAATGCCAATATTAACTATCAATAGCAACCGCTGGATCTCCAACAATGCCAATATTAACTATCAATAGCAACCGCTGCATCTCCAACAATGCCAATATTAACTATCAATAGCAACCGCTGGATCTCCAACAATGCCAATATTAAATATCAATAGCAACCGCTGGATCTCCAACAATGCCAATAGCAACTATCAATAGCAACCGCTGGATCTCCAACAATGCCAATATTAACTATCAATAGCAACCGATGGAGCCCCTCCAATGCCAATAGCAACTATCAATAGCAACTGCTGGATCTCCAACAATGCCAATATTAACTATCAATAGCAACCGCTGGATCTCCAACAATGCCAATATTAACTATCAATAGCAACCGCTGGATCTCCAACAATGCCAATATTAAATATCAATAGCAACCGCTGGATCTCCAACAATGCCAATAGCAACTATCAATAGCAACCGCTGGATCTCCAACAATGCCAATATTAACTATCAATAGCAACCGATGGAGCCCCTCCAATGCCAATAGCAACTATCAATAGCAACTGCTGGATCTCCAACAATGCCAATATTAACTATCAATAGCAACCGCTGGATCTCCAACAATGCCAATATTAACTATCAATAGCAACCGCTGGATCTCCAACAATGTCAATATTAACTATCAATAGCAACCGATGGATCTCCAACAATGCCAATATTAACTATCAATAGCAACCGCTGGATCTCCAACAATGCCAATATTAACTATCAATAGCAACCGCTGGATCTCCAACAATGCCAATATTAACTATCAATAGCAACCGATGGAGCCCCACCAATGCCAATATTAACTATCAATAGCAACCGCTGGATCTGCAACAATGCCAATATTAACTATCAATAGCAACCGCTGGATCTCCAACAATGCCAATAGCAACTATCAATAGCAACCGCTGGAGCCCCAACAATGCCAATATTAACTATCAATAGCAACCGCTGGATCTGCAACAATGCCAATATTAACTATCAATAGCAACCGCTGGACCTCCAACAATGCCAATATTAACTATCAATAGCAACCGATGGAGCCCCTCCAATGCCAATAGCAACTATCAATAGCAACCGCTGGATCTCCAACAATGCCAATAGCAACTATCAATAGCAACCGCTGGATCTCCAACAATGCCAATAGCAACTATCAATAGCAACCGCTGGATCTCCAACAATGCCAATAGCAACTATCAATAGCAACCGCTGGATCTCCAACAATGCCAATATTAACTATCAATAGCAACCGCTGGATCTCCAACAATGCCAATATTAACTATCAATAGCAACTGCTGGATCTCCAACAATGCCAATATTAACTATCAATAGCAACCGCTGGATCTCCAACAATGCCAATATTAACTATCAATAGCAACCGCTGGATCTCCAACAATGCCAATATTAACTATCAATAGCAACTGCTGGATCTCCAACAATGCCAATATTAAATATCAATAGCAACCGCTGGATCTCCAACAATGCCAATAGCAACTATCAATAGCAACCGCTGGATCTCCAACAATGCCAATATTAACTATCAATAGCAACCGATGGAGCCCCTCCAATGCCAATAGCAACTATCAATAGCAACTGCTGGATCTCCAACAATGCCAATATTAACTATCAATAGCAACCGCTGGATCTCCAACAATGCCAATATTAACTATCAATAGCAACCGCTGGATCTCCAACAATGCCAATATTAACTATCAATAGCAACCGATGGATCTCCAACAATGCCAATATTAACTATCAATAGCAACCGCTGGATCTCCAACAATGCCAATATTAACTATCAATAGCAACCGCTGGATCTCCAACAATGCCAATATTAACTATCAATAGCAACCGATGGAGCCCCACCAATGCCAATATTAACTATCAATAGCAACCGCTGGATCTGCAACAATGCCAATATTAACTATCAATAGCAACCGCTGGATCTCCAACAATGCCAATAGCAACTATCAATAGCAACCGCTGGAGCCCCACCAATGCCAATATTAACTATCAATAGCAACCGCTGGATCTGCAACAATGCCAATATTAACTATCAATAGCAACCGCTGGACCTCCAACAATGCCAATAGCAACTATCAATAGCAACCGCTGGATCTCCAACAATGCCAATAGCAACTATCAATAGCAACCGCTGGATCTCCAACAATGCCAATAGCAACTATCAATAGCAACCGCTGGATCTCCAACAATGCCAATAGCAACTATCAATAGCAACCGCTGGATCTCCAACAATGCCAATATTAACTATCAATAGCAACCGCTGGATCTCCAACAATGCCAATATTAACTATCAATAGCAACTGCTGGATCTCCAACAATGCCAATATTAACTATCAATAGCAACCGCTGGATCTTCAACAATGCAAATATTAACTATCAATAGCAACCGCTGGAGCCCCACCAATGCAAATATTAAATATCAATATCAACCGCTGGAGCCCAACCAATACCAATATTAACTATCAATAGCAACCGCTGGATCTCCAACAATGCCAATATTAATTATCAATAGCAACCGCTGGAGCCCCACCAATGCCAATATTAACTATCAATAGCAACCGCTGGATCTCCAACAATGCCAATATTAACTATCAATAGCAACCGCTGGAGCCCCACCAATGCCAATATTAACTATCAATAGCAACCGCTGGATCTCCAACAATGCCAATATTAATTATCAATAGCAACCGCTGGATCTCCAACAATGCCAATATTAACTATCAATAGCAACCGCTGGATCTCCAACAATGCCAATATTAACTATCAATAGCAACCGCTGGATCTCCAACAATGCCAATATTAACTATCAATAGCAACCGCTGGAGCCCCACCAATGCCAATATTAACTATCAATAGCAACCGCTGGATCTCCAACAATGCCAATATTAACTATCAATAGCAACCGCTGGATCTCCAACAATGCCAATATTAACTATCAATAGCAACCACTGGATCTCCAACAATGCCAATATTAACTATCAATAGCAACCGCTGGATCTCCAACAATGCCAATATTAACTATCAATAGCAACCGCTGGATCTCCAACAATGCCAATATTAAATATCAATAGCAACCGCTGGATCTCCAACAATGCCAATATTAACTATCAATAGCAACCGCTGGATCTCCAACAATGCCAATATTAACTATCAATAGCAACCGCTGGATCTCCAACAATGCCAATATTAACTATCAATAGCAACCGCTGGATCTCCAACAATGCCAATATTAACTATCAATAGCAACTGATGGAGCCCCTCCAATGCCAATAGCAACTATCAATAGCAACCGCTGGATCTCCAACAATGCCAATATTAACTATCAATAGCAACCGCTGGATCTCCAACAATGCCAATATTAAATATCAATAGCAACCGCTGGATCTCCAACAATGCCAATATTAACTATCAATAGCAACCGCTGGATCTCCAACAATGCCAATATTAACTATCAATAGCAACCGCTGGATCTCCAACAATGCCAATATTAACTATCAATAGCAACCGCTGGATCTCCAACAATGCCAATATGAACTATCAATAGCAACCGCTGGATCTCCAACAATGCCAATATTAACTATCAATAGCAACCGCTGGATCTCCAACAATGCCAATATTAACTAACAATAGCAACCACTGGATCTCCAACAATGCCAATATTAACTATCAATAGCAACCGCTGGATCTCCAACAATGCCAATATTAACTATCAATAGCAACCGCTGGATCTCCAACAATGCCAATATTAACTATCAATAGCAACCGATGGAGCCCCTCCAATGCCAATAGCAACTATCAATAGCAACCGCTGGAGCCCCACCAATGCCCATATTAACTATCAATAGCAACCACTGGAGCCCCACCAATGACAATATTAACTATCAAAAGCAACTGCTGGAGCCCCACCAATACTAATATTAACATGTTTGGAGAATGCAGAAGCTGATTTTAAGAGAACTGCT